>NW_020173979.1:3582732-3641673 GCF_003031525.2 Neophocaena asiaeorientalis asiaeorientalis | reverse complement strand
GAACCCGCGTCCCCTGCATAGGCAGGCGGACTCTCAACCACTGCGCCACCAGGGAAGCCCAGAACAGTTTTAAGGAAAGTTTCCAATCATTAGGTCTGAGCAATTGTGTTGTCTTAAGACTTGGAAAAAAGTGGGTCAGTTCAGGGGCCTTCTATTCTGAGAAGACTGATTTGTCTACTCCTCACTGTTCAGCCCCTGCCAGGCTGGGTTGGCGTCCCTCCTAGGCTCCTCCATCATCTGAGCCCTCATCCCTCTAGGTTTGCATGCCCACCTCTCCCACCAGGCCAGGTCTTACGGAGCTCCCTGTCTGAAGCCTGGCACGTGGCAGGTGCTCAGCGCCTGCGGAACTACTGATTGCCCTAATGAATACGGAGCAACGTAATGATCAGCTCAGATGGAAGGATGCCTGGGGTTGGACTGTGAACGTGGGGGCCGCCTGGGCTCAGCATGGAGGGATCCATTTATGAGCCATCTCCACCTCTGATCAGGGACCAGGATGGGCAGTGCCTGCAGGTGATGGAGACCTGCTGCGGCAAGGTGGGTACCTCACTTCCGGGGTGTCCCCCGCTCCTGGGGGCTGGTTGCTTCCATCCTTGATTCTCATCTGAGGGAGTCATAGAGTATCAGCCGCCTGGTCAGCCTGTTGTAGGCACCTGCTAACCCAGGTCCCTATCACAAGGGACCCAGAGTCTTGCCCTCCTTCATCTTGGGAGGTGGGGGGAGCAGGGGATGCCCAGGGCTACCTATTCCTAGAAACGTTGGGATACCCAGCGCTTGGAGTGAAAAACACTGTGGTCCCTAAGGCACAGCAGTGAATTTTTCCATATTAGCAAGGAGATGGGGAATTAAAATCGGTTAGCTTCTCCGATGTGCCAAACACTTTACATACTTTGTCTCTAATATTTACACCAGCCTTAGAGATGGCTACCCACCTCCCCACACTTAACAGATGAGGAAACTGAGGCTCAGAGAGGCAAAGTGGCAGGTCCAAGGCAACACGCTGAATTGGTGGTTGAGCGGGGTTTGAACTAGTTTCTATATGGCCTGAGAGTGTTCCCAGGAACACTTCAGCTGGCTGGATGCTGCACCCTAGCGCTCTGTGCCCCTTTCCCATCGCCAGGACAGGGGTTCTCGGCCTCCTCCACCCACTCGAGGCTCATGCTGCCCAGTCCTTGTTGCAGCTGCCAAGGGCTGGGACCTGATTTGAATTTTGGTTTCTCTCCACTGCAGCCCAACAAAGGTTTTTATTGGAATGCCCCTCGGATTTCCAGACTTTGAAGATGTTTCAACAGCACAGTAAAAGGCAGGTCTTTGCCACAACAAAAGGCAGAAATATCACCGAGGAGTAAACAGAATTCCTTGGCCTCTTCAGAGCATGTGTCAACATCTCTTTTTCTTCTCCTTTCCCCCATTTTTCTTTTCTTTTCTGCAGATTCAGAGCTTGTTGGGGAGGGTGCCTTGCTGGCACTGATGGGGTGGGCCACGGGCTGCCCCAAGTTCAGCATCTCCGCCTCGGAACAGATGCTGGGGCTTTGGTAAACTGAGAAAGCGTAAACTGCTGTGAGATGCTTTCCTGACGACCACAATTACCCACATGGAAAAGCCATTCCGCAGTCCCAGCCCCCTCGCCCTGCCCCCTGGCACACACATGTGGCGCGCCGCGGCTCCAGAAACAGGCCTTCCCAGAACGAAAATGTATGTGACAAGTACAAAACGGCTTGATTTCAACTGATGGCTGGAAATTAAACGGTTTTGAAATGTACATGCTTAAAAACAATTTCGGCCGAAAGCATACCCATTTAATATTGCGTCTCTAAATGAGGCCTCACTCCTCAGGCAGGCTCGTAACGTGATGAAAACCAGCAGTCAGACCCCACCTGGGACCCCCAATCACCAAGGACACGATACCCAGGGGCAGGGTGTATATGTAAGTGTGTGTGAATGTGTGAGTCCGTGAGTACGCGTATGAGTGTATGGCGGCATGAGTCCGTGTGTGTGTGTGTGTGTGTGTGTGTGTGTGTGATCTTGTGTGTGTCTCTGTGTGTGTATAGAGGGATAGAATGGGGAGCAAGATGCTGCCCTTCCATATTTTTTCAAGTCAGCAAATGTCATCTGAGCACACACCTTGTGCCTGCACAAGGGAGGGGGTGGGGCGAGTATTGATCACAGGAAAGGAGAGGTCACGGCCTCTCAGAGCCTATAGGCTATTTGAGGCGCTGCGACCAAGTCATGGAAACAGAGCAAGCCAAGACCATTTTTGTGTTGAACTAGAAAGGGGAAAGGGAAATTCACTGATTAGGTATACACTGAGCATTGGGATGGAATCGTGAAGAGTAGCTGAGCTCTGAAACCAGTGAGCTGGATTCATCTCTACAGCTTCTTGACTGTGGGACCTGGAGCAAATCACTTCTCCCTGGGCCTCCGTCTCCTTGCCGATAAAACGGGGCTAATAGAAGGTATCGTGTTCGTGCCAAGCACTCAAGAAATAATGTGCATGTTATAATCACTTTCCCTGGATGGCACCTATGGGGTAGGCATCATCTGCCCATTTTAGAGATGAGAAAACCGAGGCCTCCCAGCCTCAGTGGCACACATCAGCAGAGTGAAGACTGGAATCCAGAGCCATCTGGCTTCGGAGCCCACCCCGTCACCTCCCCTGCTGAGGCTCTGACCTCCAGAAATACTGGTTTTAGAGACAGGAAAGTCGATTCAATGGGGTAGGAAGGAGAGGTCCAGCAGAGGGAAAGCTTTCCTGCTGGGGAACATCATGGACACAGACACCCAGACAGGACCTCTTTTTCAGAGTGAGAGAGGTAAATAGTTCTTCTCTGTGGGATCTGGGAAAGACCCTGGGGGTTGAGTGGTGACCAAGACCCAGCCCTGGGCCCTATAAAATACCATTTCACCCTGACCATATCTTTCCCCCCACCGACCAATGATCATTCAATAGGCCTTGTTGGCCCCTTCCCAAGAAGAGAGGCTGAACATCACAGTTAGAAGCAATTATCTTTTCTAATGTTCACATCCATCAAAAATAGAATGGGCTCCCTGGAAGGGAAGGAGATCCCCATCAACGGCTAGTCTGGGATATTGTTGTAGAACTGAATAGATCCTAGAACATGCAGCCGTTCAGTGGCTGGTACAATTTAGTGTGACATTGTATAACAAGAGGCTCCTTTCATCCAATCAGATACTCGGCAAACATTTATTAGCACTGACTGTATGCTAAGACCTGTGCCGTGCACAGGGGATTCTGAATTAATATAACATGATCCTTGCCCTCAAGAAGCTCCTGTTCTAACTTAATTCTCTCTCTGCCCCTCAGCCTTTTTCCGATTCTCAGTTTGTTTTGGCTGTGGACTAAGTCTGATGGGCTATGGTTTCCACTATCTAGGTAAAGTATGTTGAATCTTGGGTATTTATGATTCTTTTAAAAAAGTCTTTAAAACAAGGCATTTTAGGTTGCTTTAGATTGTCTTTGCTAGCATGAGGCCTGTTTTCTTCTCCAGCAGGGTTCCTCAACGTCAGCACTATTGACTTTTGGGGTCATGTAATTCTTCCTTGTGGGGGTTTGTCTTGTGTTAACAGCCTCCCTGGGCTCTACCCCCTGGATGCCAGTAACATCTCTCTGCCCAGTTGTGACAACCAAAATATCTCCAGATATTGCCAAATGCCCCCAGGGGACAAAATAGTCCTCAGTTGAGAACAACTGTTCTAGAGGATTCTCTCCACTAATACAAGGATCAAAATAAGATCAATAAAGGAAATTCAGGGTCCCTGCACCTCAAGAACTTATAATTCTCTAGGGCCTACACAAATTAGCCACATGGAGGATAAAGCCTCACCAAGGACCTACTGTGCAGGAGGCATCTGGCAAAGTGCTGCGGGGAGGAGAGAGCCCCGGTTCTAGGTCAGACAGTCTGACAGTCAAATCCCATAGAAAAACCATGGGGTTCCAATACCGGTTTCCTCATCAGTAAGTGGTATTATTGTGTGAAATCGGATTTGTAGAAAGCACAAAGCAGGTACAAAGTGGGTGTCCAGTCAAGGTGAATCCCCTTCCTTTCTCCAACACTGTCCCCACTCTTCCAGATCCTGGGGTCAGCTGTAGCAAATGCATCTGGTTAGCCACTTCACCTCCCATCTCCACTGTCCCCATCCAGACCAAGCAGCAAGTTAAAACGGTGTCCCCTTGGGGAGCCTGGTAAACAGATACCCCAGTATCTCCAACTTGGAACTTCCAGGGTCTGAAGTAAACCCATCGCCCTCCCCGGCTGCCCTTCTTTTATTCCACTCACACAGCATCCCCCCCCACCAAAAAAAAAAGAGAGAGAAAAGACGGTTCCACAAGGCCAGGCTTCGAAAGCATAAAATTAACGTCAGAAAAGTCCTGAACTTTAGCTAGCACAGTATTGGGCAAATTTGGAGTGCCATTTGCATTCGTTTCAAACAGCTCTTGGAGGGGTTCTGGGAAACCTGTTGGGCAGTGATTTGAGGTTTCATTAGTCACTGGATGCGCAGGCATCGTAGAGCTCTGAGCATCATGGTTCGTGAGCAGCTGAAAACCTGAGATCAAGTGCAGGGAGGACTCTGGCTGCCAACTTTCAGGGCAGAGGGAAAAAAAAAAAAAAAAAAAGAAATCTGGAATGTGTTTCTACTTACTGTCCATTCCAGTAAAATGAAACGGTCTCTCCTCCAAACATGTGTTACTGCTTAGGCCAGAAACTGTATATATTGGTCTAAATCCAGAATGGTCTATGTGACATATTACTCCATATGACAAAATTACTACAACCTGCATTCTCTGTAGAAAGCCTGTTGCAACAGTACAGGATGATAATTTGTTGTACAACAAAAGTACATAATAATTTCATGTCAATGTGGGCCAGGCCTTGGGATTTTCAAAGGGAAATTTCGGGTACATATGGACCAGTGCTGAATAGGCACCCCCCAAACCCCCCACCTCCACTCGCACACATGCTCATATGGTGTGTGATCAGGATGGGAGAAAGTGGGGCTTTATTTATAACACACCATATTCTACATGAAAGTGACAAGAACACACACACACACACACACACACACACACACAATCGAAAACCTAAAAATAAAGCCAAATGGAAATCTGGTGTTCTCATGCGTGAGGCATCAGTGGCCAGAGCTGATTCACCTACCAAAGGGGGAGGAGAAGAAAGCCAGGCATGTTCATCTTTCAGCGCTGAGCTCTTTCGAACCCATCCAGAGCGAAGCCACGTGAATTCCTCAAGACCCCCCAAACCACAGCCTCCTCTTTGGCCCTTGTCTGGGCTAAGGTTTCATTACGAACCCCGGGCCTCGTTCCAATCCTCTCATCTGTCCCTCTAAGCGGCTCCGACAGATCACTCCACAGTACACGGATTCTCGTCGGGATAATGTCTTGGAGAGGAACAACCTGGAATCTGATCCAGTCAGAGTGCGTTAACGGGAAAGCATTTCTTTATGACACTTTTCACAAAGCAAGATTGCAAACCGGGGAGAAATATATGACTAGAAAAATTGAATGCAGAACATAAAACAGCTCAATTGTTAATACTTCGTAGTGTGACACCATTTTTCCTGCTGTGGAAACTTCGGTTACGGGATAACGTTAAAACGTTCTTTTCTCTTCCCTCCCTCCTTCATTCCCTAAATTCTTTCCCTTTCTTCCTTCTTTCTTTTCCTCCCTTGCTCTTTATCTCTCCTCCCTTTCTCTTTCCTTCCATCTTCTTTCCCAGTGGATATATTTTCAAAGTGGGAGAAAAAAGAGATTTTTCTGGGGAGCTTTTGCAAAGTCCTTCTTCCTACATGTTCCCCCAGAGAAATAGGACATCCAAACACCACTGATTCCTCCCACATCGTGTCTGAATTTCAAACCTACTGTTCTCCCAGAAAATTAGCTGGGCTCTTCTCAAACACACTGAAAGTGTTCCTATAAGGAAAAGATCTTGTAAAAGCCCTTTATGCCTCAATTACATCAAAATCTTACTTAAAGTGTGTCTGCTATCAAGGGCCATGGCTTAAGCTACTGTGGCTTAAGGGAAACGAGCTTTTCTCTCCAGTCAGCCTGGAAAGCTCGACCTGTCTCCTGGGTTTGGTGACCGTCGAAAATCTATCTTCTTAGAGTTTTTTGGTTCAATAAAACCTGAAACATATTTTGCCTGGCATTTTTCCTCAGGATTTTAAAACCCGTATGCACTTTATGGCAAATGAGATCCATATGGCCCTGATTCATTGATACTTAAGCCATTAGGATGCTGTTTTGTAAGAACACTTTGATGTCCAAGGGCCATCGAGCTGTTTGGAGGGCTTTTTTCTCCTTCACAAACAGAAGTTTTCCTTTCTTGAGGTGTACACAGAGTGAAAGGCCAGCTCCCCCAGAATGAGTGACAGCGAGCGGGAAGTGGTTCTGGCCCATCAGGATGTGTTTATTCTTGTGGCCACAGGACAGCCCCTGACCCTGCTCCTGGGCGTAGGGTGGGAAGGCGTCTTGTGTAAGGAGCCTTGGAGCAGGGAAGGAGCCTCGCCCTGGCGCCTGGGTCATGAATGCACTGCCTACACCCTTGGGACTCAGATCCGTCTCCCAGAGTGGACTCAACACGCCTTGGCATGTTTATGGCTTTTATGGGACATGAAAATAACATGTGACAAACAGCAAAAGAGCATGGCTGGGCAGCAGAGGTGGGGTGGCATCTGTCCTCTCTTCTCCTGGACTGTTGTGGGGAGGGTGACCTTGGCTTGGTTCAGGGGATGGGTAGGAGTCAAGAAAGGAGGTTTGGGGACAGTCGCAGGTGTGGCAGAAGCCATTCCTGGGGCCCCTGAAGGCTGCGGTATTTGATGTGGTGATCGGGGACCAGCCTGCAGCTTACAAGGTCCCAGTGGACTCCACCACCTCCAGGGTGGGGAGAGAGCAAGCCAGGGCTTTGAACTCCAGCAGGCCTGGGCTGGGAAGGCCACTCTGCCACCTGCCAACTTGGACGAGTGGCTTCACGCTTTGGAGCCTCCGTGTCCCCCTATGTGAGCAGTAACACGCAGCCCTAAGTGTTGTTACGAGAAATCATGAAAATCACCCCAGCTGTCACTTCCACATCCGATGGACATTTGCTACTTGTTGGGCATTTCAGAATCGTATTTGCGCTTTCCTGTCTGCCCACTGCTCTCTCTTGCGTGTTTCCTGGGTGGGAGTCTCCCTCTCCCAAGAGGCCAGATCCTATCCCTCCTCACAACCGTGCAGCCAGGGGACTGATGCATCACTTAGGCATGGCCAGTAGGATGCTTTCATCTGTGATTTTGAATTCTGAGTTTATGACTTCAGTACTCAAGGACAGCGGGAGGTCGGATTCGCCCCACCAGCCGTGGACCTGGGGACCATTTGTTTTTGTTGTTCAGTCCTGTCTCCTGATCCTGGGACGCTCTTGGTTCCCACTCCCAGTTTAATCCTAGCTCTCCAGCCACCTGTTGATTCTGAGAGAGCCCAGAGTCCTTCTAACGAGGACCCTTTTTGCTTAGGCTAGAGGGGATTTCTGTTGCTTGCAGCCAACATCCCTGAAAAATCCATACCCTGAAGCTCAGTCCTCACTTTCATTCTGAGGTCTACCCTGATGAGAATTCTTATTCATGCTAGCTTCTCATCTAAACCAACTTCCCCACCACAGCCTCCCATCCTTTCTGCTCCCTCACTCCCTGGCTCTCACCACACTTGTTTCACACCATCTCCCTGTGGCCACTTTTCCTCTCCTGCCCATATGTAGAGGACCCCTGCCCCTGTCTGTGTCTCAAATGGGATTGATTCCAGAGATGAGCACATGACCCAGACCTGGCCAATCAGAGAAGTACATTCCCCTGGACAAGGTCACTGGTTCAGGAATGGGCCCATGACCTGGGCTGATCGACTGTGAGTATATATTGTATGACATTTGCTGGAACTCTTAGGAAAGTGCAGCTCCCCTCCAGCTAGAGTTGCTAAACTAGTTGGTTGCAGACCTGAAGCTTCCGCAGGCAAAGATGGACACTGCAAGGGAAGAGACTACCGAAAAGTGAAGCCAACACAAGAGAGCAGAATTGAGAGAAAAAGACAGTGTCTTGATGACATTGTTTACACCCCTGGATCTAGCCATGCCTGAAACTGTCACAGCCCTGACCTTGCTGGATACACGAACCAATCTACTCAAGCCAGCTGAAGTTGGGATTTGGTCAATTACAGTGGAAAGAAAACGATTAATACACCACTTTAAACCCCATGACTGTTCACTTGGACCGGTCTTAGCAATTCCCTCAGCTCCCTTGTCCTTCTATTGCTCCCATCTAGCAAAACACAAATCCTAGGTAAATCTATTGACCTTCCTTGTTCCAGCTCTCAGGCTACAGAGAGCTGCTGGGAAAGACCACATCAGACACACTGGAGTCACTTCAACTTCATGGTCTCCAAACCCAACCCAGATCTCGATGGTGACTTAAAATACTGCTGGGGGCCCTTGGTGAGCTCCCTCACTCCTGGACCAATGCAGCTGTCCCAGACACTCAACTCCTCTTTCAAATCCCCTGTCTCAACAGTTTCCTCCTGCTCTTAGCAAATGTTCTTGCCTATGTTAATTAGCTCATTCGTGGTGATCATTTCACAATGGGGACATACATCAAAACATTAAGCTGCGTACCTTAAATATATAGAATTTTTATTTTTATTTTTCAGGTATACATCTATAAAGCTAAAAAAAAAAGGCCACCCTCAACATTCTGCCCTTTCTGTCCACACGCCCACACACTAGCCTCACAAAATTGGTTGGGATGGGCACACCTATGCAAGTGGGCTGTCTCTTGTCCAAATCTGACCTTCATCCCTTCTCTCTTGGCTTTGGGATCAGACACACCTGAGTTCAACGCCAGCTCTGCCACAAAACCAGCCGCACGTGGCCATGGTCACTGGCTCACTGTCGTCAGGCCCTCCTGGGCTTTGTGGCACCACAGAGACAGTGCATGTCCTCAGCATGGCCATGCTTGCATAATTGCAATGTGACCGCTCACGGTGGTGTCACTTCACTATTATATGACTTGTAGGTCATGCAGCAATACGGTCCTGCTGGTATGGGAACCAATTACTCCTGTAATTCAATTTTTATAACTATACAAAGTATTTGTGTTGGAGTTCCTAGAGGATGGGGCTGGGAATAGGGTTGGGGACAAGAGGCCTGAAAGGCATCCACTCCAGGCTTCCCATCACCTGGCGTGATCTCACACTGGATAGACAGAACACCATCCCTGCCATTACCCAAGGGCATCTCTTGAAAGGAAATTGGAGGAAACCTAAGAAGACGCATGGCCTGAACCCCCTAACCTTACATCCCCTGGTGTGTTTCACTATGATCAGACCTCTTTGGACTTATGCCATGGGCAATATCGTATAAGGGTGTGTGTGTGTGTGTGTGTGTGCCAGAGCACTCATTTCACCAACCCTCAAGTGCAATATTTCAAGGAAGATTCCACCATGTGTCTCGGGGAAGCCTTTCTGAGTTTGGTTGCCTTGTCTGCAGGATCAGGATGATGGGACCCAGAATGATGGGACCCTCTCCTCTGAGGGCTGCGGGGAAGATGGGAGGAGGGGATGGAGTGTTGCCCTTGGCACGGCGCCTGGTGTGAGGTCAGTACATGATGAATAGTGCCTCATTCCCCACCCACCCAACTGGAATGTGCAGCCTCTTTCATACCATTAATTCCTCTCCTTCCCCCCATAAGCCCATTCCAGTTTCTTGTCTTTTAAATTAAAATAAGGAAAAAAATCTTTCCTCAGCCCACATCCAGCTATAGCGCCATCTCTCTCTCCACTCTATAAGCAAAAGTTGTGAGAGTTCCTGCCCTGACAATTTCTACTCCTGCATTTCCCTCGAGGCTCCCTCCCATTTGGTTTTTGACTTAACCTCTCCTGCAAGGGCTCTCCTCGGGTTTACTAAGGACCCGGGGCAAGGCCTTTCTTTGTATGTACCTCGATGGCAATAAATACAGAAGAAGCTGCTGGAAGGCAGGGATGTGTTGGAGAAAAAAGCCTCAGTAAGTTCAGGGCTAGGGTGTGGCGAGCAAGATGCCTAGGGCACAAAGCTCCAGGAGGCACTCACTCTCAGGGTTGTGCAATTTTGCACCCCAGGCATCTCACCCACTTCACCCCAGGCCTGGGTGATAATCCAAAGTTCAGTTTATTTTCGATCTAAAAGGATACAAAATTCCCACACACAGTAGAAAACTGCAGTCACTAAGAGGAATGAAATGGATGCAGCTACTCCCTCCGGCCATCTGTTGCCATAGAAACACAGGCCCAGGGTTGCCAGACCCTCTAACGTTTCAAGAGAAGTTGGAAATGCAGATTTTTGTGTGGAAAGCTCATGACTTTAAAATGTTGGCATCCAAGTCAAATTAAAAACCAAACATTGTGTGTGTTCCCAGAAACGTATATTAGGCTAGATTCAGCTCTCATGCTGTGGGTCACAGACCTCTGGCTTGAACTGGCTGAAGAGATGATGGTCAGGGTCAGAGAGGTGTAGATGTGTGTCGGGGGTGAAGAGAAACCAGAGAGGTAAGGGCACACAGAGTGAGGAAAGGGATATATCTGGGTCCAGGAAGAGTGAGGGATCAATCCCCCCCACCTCCAGTGGCAGTGCCCTAGGGGATAGCAGGACCCATGTGTGTGGTGTGACCCTACACACTGGGGTTTCCATTCTCCTTGAAGACTCCATTACCATGTGGACTGGAGGAGAACATATTGGCCAAGGCAATGAGTGTCTCCTTGGCAATTAGCATGAGCTGGGGTGACCAAGGAACCAAAATTCCTTCCTAACATAACCCAGGGGTGGGGGAGTCCCTTTAACGACAGAAGCTGAGTGTGCTGCTAAAACATCAGGACAGCACCTTTAGATCCCATTTAAAGCTGGTTGGAAAAAAATAGGAAATGCTTTTTTCTTGCCCGTCTGATGTTCACCTCCTCTACGCGTTTAAGTGCACTTTCACATTTTCGTCTACATTTAGCCTTTTAGAGATTTTTTTTTTTAAAGACTTTTTCTAACCTAAGAACTGCCATTCCTTATGTCTGCTCTTCTCACCACGATATTCCTGGTGTCTACCCAACACCATCCAATAGAAATAGAACACAGCCATGTATAAAATTATACATTTTCTAATATTAAGTAAAAGGAAACATAAAATTAATTTAATAGCATATTTTATTAACCCAATATATCAAAATAAATCATTTCAATGGGTAATCAACATAAAAAACTAAAGAGATGTTTTGTATTCTCTTATTTGTGAGCCTTCAGAATTCATTGTGTGGTGTATGTGCAGTGCGTGCGTCTTCATGTGGACTTGTGTGTGTTGTACTGTGCTTGAAACATTGTTTGATCAAGGAATAATGTGTATGTCTGTCTATAGCACTTATTAATATTCCCTGGCACTGAAATTCTGCAGAAAACCCTTTAGGAAATGTTGATCTAGCTGTATAATCTTTAGTTAAAAAGAAAAGAAAAAAAAAAAAAGAATGGCCTCCCCAGCCATCTGTGAGAGTACAATTTGTGGGAATTCTTCAGACACACTACCCCTCTAATATCCCTTCTCCCCAGAGTCACCAAGGTGGAAATTCTGTAGCTAATTGCCTTTTGAGGCTTGACGTCTTCTTCAGGCATTGCCTATGGAAATGAAACTACCCTTGGGAGAGGTTCGATAACATTCATTCATCCAACACGCTTGCCCTGTGCTTGATCTTCAGAGACACAGAGATGAAGACATCC
Organism: Neophocaena asiaeorientalis asiaeorientalis; assembly: GCF_003031525.2. Classification (NCBI taxonomy): domain Eukaryota; kingdom Metazoa; phylum Chordata; class Mammalia; order Artiodactyla; family Phocoenidae; genus Neophocaena; species Neophocaena asiaeorientalis. The sequence continues at coordinate 3,629,890 of NW_020173979.1, read as the reverse complement.
TCTTCCCCTTCCAGAAGCTCATGGCTTAGTGAGAATGACAAGCATGTTGGCCAACGATTATGACACAGTAGGAAAACCTCTGTGAGGAGCACTGCAGCTGACTTGAGTCAGGAGGGCTCAGGCACGCCTCCCTGTTGAGATGGCATCTGAGTAGGACTTTGACAGCTGAATGGGTGGTTTGCAGGTAAAAGGGAGAGGGAGAGGGCAAGGCAAAGGGTGTTTTGGAGGAAAAGTCCATCGGAGGTAGGCTTGGCATAGCTGTTGCTTCCCTTGATAAGAGACAAGACCCAGGCGCACAATGAGACCCTCATTGCTCTCCCTGCATCCACTGTGGGGCTCTCCAGTCCTTTCTGTCACAGCAGCCCAGATCATCTTTCAGTGGGAATACCTGATAAGAATCCTTCAATGGATTCCCAGAGCTTTTAAGATAAGGACCAAAATCCCCAAGTAGACTCGTCCCCAGCCTGCCTCTCATCTCCTGCCTTCCTCTTACTACTGGGCTCTCCAGCCTCTGCAGCCTGATCTCTAGTCTCAAGGCTGCCATTCTCCCTCCCACCTCAAGTCCTTTGTCCATGTTGTTCCCTGGAACAGCCTTCCCAGGCCATATGCCCACACTCCTTACTTGAGTGTGTTCCTACTCTTCCTTCAGAACTTGGTTCCAAATGCCACTCATCAGGGAAGCTGTCCTACCCTTCAGATGATAACATGTCCCCTCACAGTCCTCTAAACGTTTTTCAACCATAACATTTTATCATAGGGTATCACTGTATATTTGCTTGTCTGAGTATTTGACTAAAGCCTGCCTCTCCCACTAGTTCCACGAGGTCAGGGACCACACCTGACTTGTTCTCTGCACAGTATCCAGTATAGAGTAAGTGCCCAATAAATATTTGTTGCAAATTTTAATGAAATATCAGTGGGAGACCAAGACTTGTCCCAGGGAGGGAGCTTGGAGAGAAAAGAGTACACTCATAGGGAAAATGACATTGTTCAACCAGCGAAGCAGAACCAATAGGAGATTGAGAGATTTATTAGAAGGAATTGGTTTACACAATTGTGGGACCTGGCTAGGCAATCTGAAATCCATAGGACAGGCTGTCAGGAGGGCAGACTGGAAACTCTCCAGCGTAGATGGGCACTGCTGTCTACAGGTGGAATTTTTTTCTTCATCAGAGAAGGCTTGCAACTGATTGAATCAGGCTCACCCAGATTCTCTAGGATAATCCCCTTTACTTAAAGCCAACTGATTATGGACTTTAATCACATCTATGAAATACTTTCACAGCAACACCTGGATCAGTGCTTGAATAACTGGAGACTGTAGCCTAGCCAAGTTGACACATCAAAAGACCATCACAGATATCAAATAAAATCTTTGATTCAAAACTGGGAGGCAGGGCTTCCCTGGTGGCGCAGTGGTTGAGAGTCCGCCTGCCGATGCAGGGGACACTGGTTCGTGCCCCTGTCTGGGAAGATCCCACATGCTGCAGAGCGGCTGGGCCCATGAGCCATGGCCGCTGAGCCTGTGCGTCCGGAGCCTGTGCTCCACAACAGGAGAGGCCACAACAGTGAGAGGCCCGCATACAGCAAAAAAAAAAAACTGGGAGGCAACTTAGAGAAAAACTGAAAGATACTGAGCCTCAGAATCAAGCTGATCAGTTCCCCTTCTGCAACTTCTCGCTAAGTGATGCCACTGTGGCAGAGACTATCAGGCTCTTTAGCAAAATGTTTCCTCTTCTTCCTGGGCACATAGCTAGACTACCTTTCCCAGGTTCCCTTGCAGTTAGATTTGGCCATGTGACTGAGTTCTAGCCAATGAAATGTGAGAAAAGGTATGTGCCGCTTCTTGAGCTGGTTCATAAACTCTCTCCCGCCCTTCTCCACGCTCTTTTCCCCTTCTCACTGGCTGGGATAGAGATGATGTCCAGGATAAATTTGGAATTTACATGTTGATGATAGAAGCACTTCTATTATCCTGGATTTCTGATGGCTGAGGAGAAAAGGCTGCTCCACTGACTTTTTTTACCCACCCACTACTGTTAAGTGATCAAGAAATAAACATCATAGTTTAAGATCATATATGTTTGGCATTGGGTCTATTTGTTACAGCAACAGTGTTACGCTAACTAATACACTTTGCGCAAGTTATTAATTTTTTTGAGGCTTGTTTTTCTCATCTCAACAAAGGATAGAAGCATGTTCTCATAATGATGTATATTACTGTTGGGGTGCTCACGGGCCCAGTCACTCCGCGGCATGTGGGATCTTCCCAGACCGGGGCACGAACCCGTGTCCCCTGCACCGGCAGGCGGACTCTCAACCACTGCGCCACCAGGGAAGCCCTGTTGGGGTCTCTTTTAAAACAGGACTCCTAGAAAATATTTGCAAATGATGCAACCGACAAGGGATTCATCTGCAAAATATAAAATTAGCTCATACAGCTCAATATCATAAAAACAAACAACCCAATCAAAAACTGGACAGAAGATCTAAATAGATATTTCTCCAAATGTCCAAAAGGCACATGAGAAGATGCTCAACGTCGCTAATTATTAGAGAAATGTAAATCAAAACTGTGAGGTATCACCTCACACCAGTCAGAATGGCCATCATTAAAAAGTCTACAAATAATAAATGCTGGAGAGGGTGTGGAGAAAAGGGAACCCTCCTACACTGTTGGTGGGAATGTAAATTGGTGCAGCCACTATGGAAAACAGTACGGAAGTTCCTTAAAACACTAAAAATATAGCTACCATATGATCCTGCGATCCCACTCCTGGGCATATATCCAGAGAAAACCTTAATTCAAAAAGATACATGCACACCAATGTTCACTGCAGCACTATTTACAATAGCCAAGACATGAAAGCAACCTAAATGTCCATCGATAGATGAATGGATAAAGAAGATGTGCTATACACACACACACACACACACACACAAGCATCCAGGCATAGGCAAATCGGGTCTGATTCAGGGGCTCCATGGTTACAGGAACCTAGATTCCTTTTCTCTTTTTGCTCTGCTATCGTCAAGGTATTGCTCTGTCCATGGGGTCCCAGATGGCTCACTGTCATACTTGCATGCCAGCTAGCATGTAGAGGGAAAAGGATATTGCCTTTCCTTTTAAGGGCAGGACATTGACATTGCACATATCTCTTTCTGCTCACATCCCATTGACCAGAATATGGTCCTATCTAGCTAAAGGAGAAGAGTGGGACATGCTGCCTTTATTCTGGACAACAGTGTGCTCAGCTTAAAATCAGGGGTTCTGATCCCATAAGAGAGAAGGGAGAACGGATACTAGGAGTCACCTAGCAGATCTGCACAGATGTAAAGCATTTAGCACAAAGGCTGACCAGCAGTAAAGGCTCAAAAGGTTTTCACTAAACGAGTCACAAGACACCAGGCTGGACAGACGCCTGCCCTGCCCTCTCCATGAGGGTGCTTGCCAGGGCCAGCCTGTGGCCCAAGCCCTCATCAAGCCAGGTCCCCATGGTCTGGGTGACAGAGACACAGCCTCACCACGCGCTTCTCTGAGCCCAGATGTCAGCCACATGAAGTCTAATGATCCGCAGCTGGTCCTTGGGCATCTTCGGACTCCCAGAGGCCCAAGCCAGGGAATGATAACAATTATGATAATAATTGCTACCATTTAGTGCTTGCCAGTGGCCTGGGTGCCAAATGGGGCCCTTTACATGAGTGCTCATTTGCACACAGACTGTGAGTGGGGACGTATGTTCTCCACTTTACAAATGAGACAAGTGAGGCTCAAATAAGCAGACCTGTCTGAGTCCACAGAGCAAGTAAGTGGTTGAGCCAGAATTTGGACCCAGAGCTTTCTTGCCACTCTCCCCTGTTCTCTAAAACGTCAATAGCGAAGGGCTTGCGGTAAACCCTGGGCGGCTTGTCGCTTGCCTCCCCGGCCTCCATTGCCATTTTCTCTCGGAAGAGCTCTGGGTTCACTTGTGTGTATGTGAGGGGGGGAGGACCACACTCCCTCCACCCATGTGGTCTGGGCATGCTTCCCACCCCCACTGCCCCAGAGTGGAGGATTGGCCCAGGACTAAGCTCATTGGTGTCTGACACCCCAGGCCATGCTGATTGGTTCAGGAGTGGGCTTGTGACCCAAACGAGGGGGCCTCTGACCGGGAAGGTAACACTGAATCAGAGAGCACGGGAGGCTTGGCCCTGCGGCAGCCAACTTGTAAGGCATGAAAAATGAAGGCACTGAGCAGATTCAGGGAGAGACGGGGAGGAGGCATGTCTGGGAGTATCCTTGATTCCTCTCACCGAGCCCTGCCTGAGTTGGAATTACCTGGGCCCAAAGCCACACAGGTAGCAAGTGAAGCAGGTCTGGGGCACTCGCTCACTAACAAGAAGAAACATGGTGGCCATGCCCCAGCCCAATAGGGGTGGATTCCCCTCTCCCCTGTGTCCCTCTCTCCAAGGACCCTGCCCTTTCACCTTTTCTCAAGTTCACCTGGAACCCCCAGGGCAGTCCCAAGGCTTATTCATGTATGGGCAACATGGCATGGAGCAAATGACTAGAAATTCCTTTAAAACTTCAGAGTGGGCAAAATAAAAACAAAAAGACATAGCAACTCCTACACTGTTTTGGAAGCTCTTGAATGCCCTCCCTAGATGGTACTTAAGTGTTTTACCCAAAAGATGCTGGAAGCACCATTCTAAGCTGCTAGGCGTGCAGGGAGGGGTGCTGGTTGGTACCCACTGCAGGGTTTCCAACGTGTCAGGGTTTGCTATGCATCTTGCACTCTCCCGGACCCTGGAGAGCTGAGGGTGGGTGAACGCAGAAACGACTCCTGCCCTTAAGGAGTCAACAGTCCAGAGCCTCATGGAAACCACTGGGCCTCCTTCCGTGAATGAGTTCAGAAATTACCAATAGATACTACCTTCGGCAGCCAACCTGAGTCTAGCTTCCCGCATTAGGGCTTTGCAACGGAAGACTGCAGCATTAGCCAGTTATGGACTGATTAAGTGCCTGTGCAGCGTGTGCCTGGGCGTCCACCATGAGGGAGAATAACAAGGGACGTTACCTTTTAATAAACTGTTGCATAATTGGGTATATCAGTCAGGGTCTCAGGAGGAAACAGATGGTGCGTTCAAAAGGGTGTTAGAAGAGAGTTTAAGGATGTGGGAGTCAACAAGGGAAGCTGCTTGTTCCCACGGGAAGCCACCCACAGGCAAAGGAGGCAGGGGAAGAAAGCCGGGGCAGCAGAACCCAGGAAGAACCTAGCTGTGGCTTTTCCCCAGCGTGACTCCGGCCAGAGTGATGCATCTCCTGGTTCTGCATCTACAGCTCAGTCTTTTCTCCTGGGCTCCAGCCCACCGCAAGCCTGATAGATGTCTCCACCTGCATCTCCTACAGGCAATGCAAATTCAAACTGTGAAAATCAGAACTCAAAATCGGCTCCACAGACACATGCAGCATGCATCCAGCAAAGCAGAGGGACCAAAAATGTGAGAAAAAATAGAAAGCGTTTCGATAGATTGCTATTTCCAGAAAAAAAGTACCCAAGTGTGCAAGATGTTTACACTCGTGCCAGAATGACTAGATGGCTATGCAGGAAAGAGCGAGCCTTGACCCGTACCTTGCACCATGCATAAAACACAACTCTCCTAAGAGCGCAAAATCTTTTAACTTCTGGAAAAAAACACAGGAGGAAATCCTTACAGACATGGCGTGAGTAATGATTTCTTAGGTGGGACAAAAACCATGAGCCATACACAAAAAAATTATAAATTGACTTTATCAAAATTTAAATCTTCTCTCTTCAAAAGACATAGTCGAGAACAATCAAAGGCAAACTACAGATAGGGAGAAGGTATTTTCAAAATAATTATCTGACAAAGGACTTGTATCTAGACTATAAGAGAACTCATACAAATAGATAATAAGGAGACAAATAATCTAATATTTTTAAATGAGCAAAAGGTTTTGCTTCTCAGAAAGGGTATATGGGGCTTCCCTGGTGGTGCAGTGGTTGAGAGTCCGCCTGCTGATGCAGGGGACGCGGGTTCATGCCCCGGTCCAGGAAGATCCCACATGCCGCGGAGCGGCTGGGCCCGTGAGCCATGGCCGCTGGGCCTGCGCGTCCGGAGCCTGTGCTCCGCAACGGGAGAGGCCACAGCAGTGAGAGGCCCGCGTACCGCAAAAAAAAAAAAAAAAAGGGGGTATATGAATCTACAATAAGCATATTTAAAGATGTTGGTCGTCAGGGAAATACAAATCTAAACCACAATGAGGTAACACTTCATATTCACTGAAATGGCTTAAAAAAAATAAATGTGACCCTACCAGCTGTTGTTAAGGATGTAGGACAACTGAGACACTCCTGCACCATTGATGGAAAAATAGTGGTACAACCACTTTGGAAAAGAGTTTGGCTGGCAGCTTCTTTATAAAGTTAAATATATACTTACCATATGATCAAGCCGTTCCAAGCCAACAGAAATATATGTTCTCAAAAAGGCTTACACAAATGTTCATAAGAGTCTTTTCATCATAGCCCCAAACGGAAGATAACCCAAATATCCATCAACACATGAATGGATAAACAAATTGTGGTATATTCATACAACGGAATACTACCCGGAAATGAACACACTACAGATAGGCAACACGATGAATCTGAGAGGTCTGATGCTGACCCAGAGAAGCCAGACACAAAAGAATATTTCTGAATGATTCCATTTATATGACTTCTAAGAAAGGCCAACTCATTTATAGTAACAGATATCAGATCAGTGGTTGCCTGGGGTCGGGGGTGTAGGGACTGAGTGGGTAGTAGCACGAGGAAACTTTCTGCAATTATGAAAAGATTCTCTATCTTGACTGGGGTGTTAGTTACACAAAAAGTGTACACATTTGACAGAACTCATTGAATTGTGCACTTAAAATACGTTCATTTATTGGATGTAAGTTATAGCTCAATAAATTTGACTTTTGGAAAAAGAGTCTAAGCAGTTACAGGAAAAATCAGAATGCTGTTGGACTTCCTCATAGGGGAGATTTTTTTGAGAAAGTGCTGTCATCTTTTCAGTGCTCAGGATCTCTTGGTCTCAGTCGGGACCTGCTAGAAGTCCTAATTTTTTTCCCAGCCCACAAGACTTCTTCCCCATGGACTGGCTCTGTGGATGTATACCCAATGACCGGCTCTGATTCTGATCACCAATTCGACATGTGTGGGTTTTTTTCAGACCACAAAGCAATTCTCCACACCAGCTGGGTGTCCTACAATTCAACTCAATTCTGACACCATCCACCTGGAGACAGCATCCGATTCCACAGGTTAAGGGCTCAGTCCCACAAGACTGCCCCCCACAGACATGCTTCAGTAGTCAATTGCAAGCCCAGGCTGTCACCTGGGTTTCTGACTCACTGGCTATAAATTGGAGGTTCCCACAACCCCCTCCTTGGGTTCAATTAATTTGTTAGAATAGCTCACAGAACTCAGAAAAACATTTACTTACTAGGTAGCTGCTTTATTATAAAAAGATGTAATTCAGTAATAAGCCATATGCAAGAGATGCATAGGGCAAGATATGGGGAAAGGGCATGGAGCTTCCATGCTCTCTGAGCACACCACCCTCCCCAAATCTCCATGTGTTCACCAACCCGGAAGCTCTCCAAACCCCGTCCTTTTGGGTTTTTATGGAGGCTTCATTTCACAGGCACGATTGATAAAATCACTGGCCATTGGTGACTGAACTCCAGCTCCAGCCCCTCTCCCCTCCCCAGAGGTCACGGGAGTGGGACTGAAATTTCCTTTTACTCTAATCACTTGGTGGGTTCTCCTGGTAACCCCATCGTTAGGTGTGGTCCAAAAGTCATCTCATTAAGATAACAAAGGCACTTCTATTGCTCTCATCACTTAGGATATACCAAGGACTTAGGAGCTCTGTGCCAGAAATGGGGGTGAAGACCAAATATATATTTCTTATCATAAATCACGATATCACACTCCTCCCCCACCCTCATATCCCATCCATCACCAGCTTTATCAATTACATAATGTTGATTCCACCTCCTCCACACCTACTTCTCTCCATCCCTGCAGCCACTAAATGAATTCAGGCTCCTTTAAACCCTCCCTACCTCCTGTTTCTTTTGCTCTTCCCAACCTACAATCCACAGTGCTGGCAACATGACCTGGCCACATTCCTGCTTCTAATTCTCCTACCGCTCCTCTGACGGAGACTGTTCTCTCTCTACCCAATACCCATTCTCCTCTTCTCCCTTAGGAAGGGAACTCTGATTTTGGTAGGATTGACCCACCTGGGAAACTACATTTTCAAGCCCTTTTAGATACACGTCTAAGTTTTGGCCAACAGTATGAAGGTGGGAGTCACTGGGTAGGGCTTCCAGGAAAGCACATTCACTGAGGAATTGACTCAGCTGGGAAGCCCTTTTGACCTTCTCCTTCCCAGTTCCTCTTTCTCCCTGACTGGAATGCTAAAATGATGGCTGGAGCAGCAGTGGCCATCTAATGACCATGAAGAGATGTTGAGGATGGAAACAGGTACTAAGAATGGTAGAGCTAAAAGATAAAAAAAGAGTCTGGGATGTTGACAATATCGTGAACATCAGTCAACTGTGAACTGCCAACGTCTGGATTCTTTCACAAGAGAGAAACACATCTATCTTGCTTAAACCATGGTTATTCTGTATCTCTATTACAGAGAAAGCTGCAAGTATTTCCTACTTGTTATAGTATCTTAAGTGACCTCTGAATAAAGTCTTGGATTCCTCAACATGGCTTACAAGGCTCTTCATGCTCTAACCCCCTAAATTTCCATGCATGAACGTCAGTGGGCTCATCAAATTACGTGCAAAATGGTGGAGGGGGCTGTGCACGTGTATGTGTACGTGTGTGTTTGTGTATTTTTTCCTAGAAAGGGGATCAACAGTTTTCAACAGATTCTCAAAGGGGCCTGTGACACCTGACCCACCCCACCCCCAAATGTTTTCAATCTTATTTAACAGCCCCACTTAATATGTATAATTATCTTCTTTTCACCTTAGGAAACAGATTCTGAACATTCGGGCACCTTATAGAGTGCTATACTCTGGGCAAATAAAGGGAGAAGGAGTAATGGATGAGTTTGGAGAAGAAGATGCCAGGAAAGAAGCAGAATGTTTCTCATGGATTGGAAGCCAGAACAGAGTGTCTGCATTTGCACTCTGGGCCCAGGATGTACCGAGCCTTTCCTGAGGCCTGCTGGGTCTCTCCACCAGTATGGTTTTCATTACTGAGGGCAATCCTTTTAATGAGTTGTCTGCCTTCAGTTATGCTTGACTATAATGTTCTCCAGCTGATTTCTCAGTAATTGAGAGGCTCTGGCTTTTGAAGTCATCTTGTCAACCTGGTCTGTTGCTCTGTTCAACTTTGGGGTTACCCCTGAGAGGTGCACAGCCCCCATATCTCCAGGGTGCATTAGAACATGTGCTTGGAGCCTTGTTCAGTGGCCCCAGAGGGGCTTAACAAACCCAGCTATTTCGGTAACCCCTGTCTTTGCTCACTTCCAGGGGAGAGTCAACACAACTTCTGAGCACCTGGTCTGCTAAACGGCTTTTCAAGCCTCACAGACTCCCTTTGAAAGCATCGTCTCAGACTCTTGGGACAACATCATGAAGGACTTTGTGTTGTGGACGTTTTTCTTCCTATGTTTAGCTGTCCAGAATCTGAATCTCTTTCCTGTGTTTGGGGAATTCCTACCACATGAATCTTAGTGAAAGGCAGGGGTCACCTCCCTCACTTTCCCAGCCTCCCTTGCAGGGTAAAGGACAAGGGCGCTGCCAGCCAGACCTCCACATTGTCAGATGGGACCTGGTGACTCCACAAAGATGGACAATGGAGAAACCACCGCAGGTGAAGCAGCAAGAGTAACAGAAACTTCTCACTTCTGGCACCAGCCCCTGGTGGCCAGTACAGGACGGTCAAGGCAATTTGCGACATCTGGAGCTTGGTGGCTATAGCAGAAACAGGACAGGTTCTGTGGCTGGATGGTGGCCATGGTTCTGGTAGCCCTTTCTTCTAAGCCTAATCCTCCCCTTGGCATTGTACATGGGGAAACTGAGGTGCCTGGAGGAGAAAGGCTTAGGGAGCACAGACAGCCCGTAGTCTGGGACCGTTGTCCAGGTCTCCCAAGCTCCAGTTCAATGCACCTTCTTGGAGCTATATTCCCTCCTTAAACTTTTAAATCACCCAGGAAATATACTAAAGCCACTTAAAAGTGTAGGTCCTTCATTCCATGCCCTGAGACTATCCCACTCCATAAAACAGGCACCTACTGGGTATCTAGTAACTGTGCAGGCACCAGGAGAGTGTATTAGCTATTCTGTCACAAGCCATCCTTAAACTTAGTGGCTTAAAACCACAAGCATTTATTATTGCTCACGAGTCTTCAGGTCAGCCAAGTGGTCCTACTGGTCTTAGCTGGCTTATTGACATGTCTGCAGTTGGCAACGTGTCATCCATGTAGCTCTGCCGAGGTTGGCTGGGATCTCTCCCATGCCTGGGGGTTGGTTGGCTGTAGGATGGCTGTTCTCCACGTGGACTTCAGCCTATGGCATCCTAGCCTAGGATGATTCTCATGGTGATGGTCGGGTCCAAGACAGCAAGTGGTGGTCCTCAAGGCCTCCTGAGGCCAAGGCTTGGAAGGGGTGCACCCTCCCTTTCACCGCATCCTATTGGCCAAAGCAAGTCACACAGCAGCCCAGCTTCAAGGGGTGGAGAAATAGGCTCCATCTCTTGTGGGAGGAGCTTCAAAGTTACATTGCAAAGGACAGTCTACTACAGACAAGAGACAAGAGACGGAGGTTATTTTATTTATGTGCTATCTATACCTCTACCTCATTGTTCAAAGGATTTAAGGTAGCTTATGAAACAAACAAATAACAATTGCAAATATAAGTAAGGAAACCAAGACCTAGAGGAAGAAAATCATAAGTTCTAGGAGAAAATCAAGACTCTGAGAAAATAAATAACTCCAAGAACTGCAGCATCCTCTCCTACCATCTCATCCAGCCCTTCACTGGACCCTCCACCTTCCCCTCTGGGCTGTGAGCATCTCAAGTCAGAGGTATAGCTTGCTTGTCCCTTGACTGGTATAGAGATTGGGTGCTTGGTTAAAGTCGTTGATCTGCTTGTGGCTTATTCCACTGAGTGTCCCAGCAGCCAAAGTAGGGAGAAGGGCACAACTGCCTAATTTTTATTGTGAGAGAGAAAATACCCTGCAAAGACTTCCCTTAACACCTACTTATGGAAAAAAGAAATAATCCTCATGTAGGGCTTCATCCAGGTGACCCTAATCACATAGAAGGCCAAGTCTCTATAACAAGCTGTTTCCTGGGCTGCCTCTGGATGAAGGATAAGGCAAAGATTGACAGACACAAGGCAGAAGGGAAACTAACACGATGTGGAAATCAGGTCAGTGGTGTGGCTCTGCAAAGGCACAGAGACCTCTGGTACAAGAAGCCAGGGACGCCCCCCTGCAAGGGGGAGCCACCGCTGCCTTACGGAGGCCTCAGTCTGCCAGGCACTGTACTAGGTACCACAGATCAGCATCTCCTTCTACTATCTACAACAACTGCCTGTGATGGGCATTTCCTCCTTTACGTGAGACAAGACTGGGACTCAAGTTATGTGACTTGCCCAAGGTCCCATGGCTAGTGAGCAGCCAAAACCTGTCTGATTCTCATTAATTTTTCTAGCCCCTAGGCCACACAGAGAAGCAATCCACCTCCTCAGGGGCTTCAACTATCATATTAAAAACAGAAAGCTGTGTGGGTCAGGAGAATGAAAACTCATGGTTCCTGTAATTCACATCAGTCCCTGGATTTGGGGGTTTCTGCCTAGTTTTTCAGGCCTCAACTCAGGGGAGATGTTAGCATAGTTACAAACTCCTTCTCTCCTACAGTCACTATTATATAATGGTAATAACGTGGATACATTTTATTTGTTTATAACATGCTTCTTCCATTAAGGAATTTGCAAAACAAAAACATATACAGTGTGTGATACAGAGAACATAAGAACCAAGGAAAAGAAAATTGTTCTGATCACAAGGTGGTATAGAATAATCTGAGATTGAGGTTTAAATCCAGTTCTGGGCTTCCTGGCAGCCAAAGCAAAAAGGAATACAAGATTAGTTATCCACGCATTTTCAGAAGGGGAGGAGGGCAGACCCTTTCCTTGGGGTTCTCCTAACACTGAATTCTAAAAGAAATTTACTTATGAAGGCACCACCGAGTGACACACAGACAAGGTCTTCAGTAATTTTTTTTGATAATAAATACATTAGTGAATTTCATATGGCTGTCTAGGCTCAACTCAGAAAATAAAGTTCCAAGACAGGAATTCTGATGGGTACTGCTGATAGAAATGGGCTTTTATATACTGCTAAGAAGGTCACACTGAATTGTGTCTTTTGGCATTCAGGCGTACTATTGTGGTCCTTATGACAGTTAATGCTCAAAATCATTATTTCACTTTATATCAGTTAGGACCTTTTCAGTTGCAGGTGATAGAAAACCCGGCTCCAAAGTACTTTATCCAAAAAAAAGAAGTTTTGATTCATGTTAGTGAAAAGTCCTGGCTTCAGGCACAGCTAGATCCAGGGGTTCAAATACGGTCAAATAAGGTTGGTTTCTTGACAACTCTCAACACCATGTTGGCTCAGGATTCTTGTGGTGGCAAAATAGCTCCTGCAACTCTGAACCCTTTATCTGATCTGCTTCATGCCCAGGGAGAGAGAGAGCTCCCCCAGCAGAGAACTGTGCCAGCAGCCTCAGCAAAAAAAGAAAACATTTTATTTTCATCATCTCAGGTTTTGTCGTGAGTACAGCCTTGGGCCAACGACGGTGGCCAAGAGGAACGTGACACCGGCCTGGCTTAAGTCTCAGTCCCTTAACTTGGCTTAAGTCTCAGTCCCTTAACCTGACCACATACCTTGAGAACCATACAGAAGAAAAGGAAATGGATTATGAGGAGAGAAACTGCAGTGGTTCATAACACATGCTTTCTAAGTTCATGGGCCTGCTTGCAAGAAAACAGGGCTCAATCTATGAGATCAGATTATTTTCAAAGGCCCAAGAGTTTACTAATTCCTTGCAGAATTTCATTCTTTTTAAAAATATTCATTTATTTATTTATTCATTTATTTAGTTTTGGCTGCCTTGGGTCTTCGTGGCTGCACACGGGCTTTCTCTAGTTGCAGTGAGCAGGGGCTACTCTTCGTTGCGGTGTGCGGGCTTCTCATTGCGGTGGCTTCCCTTGTTGCACAGCACAGGCTCTATGCGTGCGGGCTTCAGTAGCTGTGGCGCATGGGCTCAGCAGATGTGGCTCATGGGCTCTAGAGCGCAGGCTCAGTAGTTGTGGCACACAGGCTTAGTTGCTCCATGGCATGTGGGATCTTCCCGGACCAAGGATCGAACCCGTGTCCCCTGCACTGGCAGGAGGATTCTTAACCACTGCACCACCAGGGAAGTCCCTCATTCTTTTTTTAATGACCAATCAAATTTATGAGTATTAAATTATTGATAGTTGGAGAACTCTCTAATCCATTTTCTAGATGGGAAAATTAAGGCTGAGACAGGGTGACTTGACTCACGGTCACTCTTACCATGCAGTAATTACAATCTCTTATATCTCCCATTTTTTTGGTTCTAAGATACACAGGTTTTTTTCACATGTTAGCATCTCTGTAACTGAACTGTGTGGGAGTTATTAAGCTGCATCCAAATACACTGGTTCTCTTTGCTCTAGGAACAAGGTAGCATGCACTTCTCCTGTTGCAAAGCCCTTGAAGTGCAATATGCCTGTAACTTACTTTGGCCAACAGTGTGGTTTCCGAGTGGAAGCCTTGACAAGCCAGTGCAGCTTGCCATGTACCCTTGTCCCCGCCAAATATTGGCGGGAGCGCAGGATGAGACAGAGCCTCCACTAGTCTGGGTTCTTGCCATGGTCTGAGTTGTGTCCCCTCAAAATTCCTATGTTGAAGTCCTAACCCCCAGTAGCTGGGGATGGGACTGTATTTGGAAACAGGGCCTTTAAAGAGGCAATTAAGTTAAAATGAGGTCATTATGTGGGCCTTAATTCAGTATGACCGATGTGTTTATAAGAAGAGGCGATTAAGACACAGACGCACACAGAGGGAAGACCATGTGAAGACATAGGGAGAAGGCAGCTGTCTACCAACCGAGGAGAGAGGCCTCAGAAGAAACCAGCCCTGCCAGTGCCTTAATCTTGGTCTTGAAAGCTCCAGAACCAGTGAAGGAATACACTTCTGTTGTTGAAGACACCTGGTCTGTGGTACCTTCTTATGACAGCCTGAGTAAACTAATACAGTCCCCAAGTGACCACAGTGAGCAAAGCCCTCCCACACCCTGCATTTGACATGTAACATAAGCTGGAAATAAACTTTGATCGTATAAGCCACTAGAACTCTGTAATTGTTTGTTATAGCAGCATAACCTGCTGTATCTGAACTGAAAAGGATGTATCTCACAGTGGATGTAACAAGAAGGCAGGCAACATTTTTCTTTCTTAGAGAAAATACGATAATCATCTTACAACCGATAGCACTTTATGTTGATTGAAACATGGTACATGCAGCACTTAATGGTTGATCAAATATGTATATATCCGTTACTCCTTTGCATTTCCACAATTACACAGTTATAGAAGAAATGATAATAGTGATAGCAACAATAATAATAGCTAACATATTCAAGTACTTACCTTGTGATAGCTACAATGCTGGGCACTTTCTATATTTTATAGTTGTAATCCTCTCCAAAAACCTATGAGGTATTTTTATCATGCCCATTCGAAGATGAGGAAATTTAAAGAGGTAAAATGAATCCCTGTACTCCCCACTGCCCCCCAGTAAATTGTAGAACTCAAACCAAGTCCTCTAAACCGAAGGTCTCTGCTTCATTCCAGGAGGCTGTCTATTGATAAAACTTTCCTTTTTATTATGGAAACCTCACTTATATTTTATTTTAGAATATGTAATATACTTGATAGTAATAAAACTTTCATTTTTTAGTTTAGTAATTTAGGCTTTCCAGTGAAATCTAGGAAGCTTTCCTCCTTCGTCTGACTTAATACAACTTCAAATATCTAAATATATGGAGTTAACTGCCACATATAAATACAGTGGAATTTTTTATGCTTCACATCCATAGCTCACGATATGCTATTTTTTGGTTCTGCCTGGAAAAACAGCCATTCTCTACAAACTGTGGGATGATTTATTCCATTGTTGTTATTCATGGCTAGGAAAAACTTAGAATGCTCAAAATAAGCAAAAACATTTCTGCAGCTGCTGCCGATGTTCTACTCCCCAATACAAAGTTGGCCTCAGATAGCGGTGATCATGCAGAAATGCCAGCCTCACACTGAAGCCATTAGCACTTTAAAAGGAGCGTGTGCTAATGGGGATGTCCTTGTGAAAATTCTGATTACTGGGAGAGCGCCCAAGCTAATCTTTGACCCTGAAGTAAGCCCTGATCTCCATCTCGGGGATGTGGGGGGGCGGTCCTTGAATGCTAGAGCACCCTTTCTCATGTAACTGGAGCTGCGTGGAGCAGGGAAGGATGAGGTGTTAAGAGAGTCCTAATGAGCCATGTTACAGATGTATAAAACAGCTGGGGGGATGATGTCACTAGGCTCACCCTGCTGCCTCTGCTACTTGCTGCTGTTATTAGAAACAGACACTGGAAGAGGGCACCTAGAATGTGTGCCTGTCCCTTCGCGACCACTCTCTGGTCCTAATTAGGTAGGCTGGGCCCCAGCTGCTACACATAAACCTCACCAGGTGACTCCAAACCGCCTAGGTTTATAATCCAGATGAGCTCTGCTGCAGCTTGCACTAGAAGGAGGCCATCTTCAGTGAGGGATTTATTGTACTTGTTACATTGTAAGCCTGACCCCTGGGTGGGTGGGGAGAAAAATGAAATTCTCAGGGAAAGGATCTGAAAAGACTACAATTAATCACAAACTCAGAAAATGTTCAATTAAGAGTGTGATTCTTAAACTGTCTGATATCAGGTGATGTCAGACTCTGTCATGGCTGTGAGTTTAAGACTTATTTTCCAAAACAAACAGGAGGAATCAACCTGTCTTGTTGCTAACTCCAAACATACTTTTTTTCCCCTCATTAAGTCAGAATAGGAACCATTTAAATGCTCACTACGTGCCAAGGGTTTACATAGAGTGGCTCCTTTAACAACTTTAGGAAAGATTGCTGCAGAAGATGTTGGGCTCAGAGAGGTGAAGTGACTTACCCAAAGTCACACAGCCAGGAAGTGGAGTGGAATTTTAATCCAGCCCAGCTATCCTGCAGACCACATTTCTGGCTTCCCCGACCACATTCATCACTCCCACTTCCACCCTAGGAGTGTTTCCTTGTTATACATTATCATACCACTGGCTTTCCTTTCCTCTTCCAATAATGGTAGAGTACCTTGTATTGTAATAACCCTTCTGCAAATAACAGTACGCCCTGGACAAAACAACTATTTGAAGGCAATGGAGAGTTACCAAAAGCAGAAAGAAACAAAAGGGAAGTTGACTAGGTTTTTTCCTGAGAATATACCCCAATCTACTTAGCCCAGAGTGGTTAGAACTCAAGTAAAAAGCTTCACTTATACTGGATTGAAGAGTCAGAGGATGGAGTTTGAGGCTGCCAGAGGGTAGAAATCAAGGGAGAAATACTGGAAAGGAGGGAGCCACAAAATGTGAAACCTCAAAAATCTGCATCAAAACTACCTCAAATTCTTGTTGACTCCTGAACTGTGTGTGTGTAGGGAAGATTGCAAGATTCTCAGTAAAAAGCAGTATTTGGGAAGTTGAAGAAATTGAGCAGTTTCAGCTTCTATTCATAACAGAGGAGACTGAGTTTGGATTTTAAACTGAACCAAGTCATCTGCTTGCTAGAACAAGAATCAACATTCTTCAAAGGAAGATAACTGAATCCAGAGGCTGTATAAGATATTGTTTAGGGCTTCCCTGGTGGTGCAGTGGTTGAGAGTCCGCCTGCCGATGCAGGGGATGCAGGTTCGTGCCCCGGTCCGGGAACATCCCACATGCCGCTCTGCGGCTGGGCCCGTGAGCCATGGCTGCTGAGCCTGTGCGTCTGGAGCCTGTGCTCCACAACAGGAGAGGCCACAACAGTGAGAGGCCCACGTACCGCAAAAAAAAAAGATATTGTTTAAAATCTTCAATATACAATAAAAAATTATTAGACATTCAAAGAAACAAAAAAAGTGTGACTCAATAGAAACTAACTCTGAGACTATCTAAATGTCTGAATTAGCAGAAGAGCACCTCTAAGGGGTTTTATAAATATGTTCAAGGATTTAAAGGAAAACATTGTTATAATTATAGAACAGATGAGGAATTTCAGCTAAGAAGCTGAAACTAATGAAAAGAAGTAATAACACAATACACACACAAAGGAATAAACGTACAAATGATGGCCAACACCTCATCAAGACAATAATATCCAGAAGGCAATGAAAATGTATCTTTAAAGTGTGAGTGAAAGAAATTATTAACCTAGGATTCTATGTTAAGTACAAATACCCTTCAAAAATGAAGGTAAAATAAAAATTTGGGAGGGGGGGTGGTAAATAAAAAAGTAGAGACTTTATCAGTCAGCTTGAAATATAAAAATGCTAAATTAAGTTTTTTCAGGTTGAAAAGAAATGGCATCAGGTGGAAACCCAGGTCTACTAGAAGGCTTGAAGAGCATCAGAAATAACAAATATGTGAGTAAGAACAAAAGGTTATATTTTTTCTTCTATTAATTAAAAATGTCAGTTTAAGAAAAAAAGAATATATTGTGGGATTTATACATATATATAGGCAATGTATACGATAATAATGGCATGATAGGGTAATCACATCAGATTTTTTTTCAGGCTGCATTAATTTATTTATTGCCAAGAGATTACCTACAACCATAACAAGCCATAAAAATTTCACTGTATTTTTTTCACTTTTTATGTGGAAATAATTTCAAAATTAGAGAAAAGTTGCAAAACTGGAAACAATATATGGAACATTCATGTACCCTTTACCCATATTTACCCCCATTTGCTTTATCATATGTTCCCTCTCATTCCCCGCCCCGCCCACAAACACACACAATTTTTTCCCCCTGAATCACTTGAGGGTAGGTTGCATACATGTATACCTCATGGCTCTTTACCCCTAAGTATTTCAGTGTATTTCTTAAGAATAAAGATATTTCCTGGGAGTTCCCTGGTGGCCTAGTGGTTAGGATTATGGGCTTTCACTGTCATGGCCTTGGTTCAATCCCTGGTCAGGGAACTGAGATCCCACAAGTTGCACAGCGTGGCTAAAGGGGAAAAAAAAAAAAAAAAAGATATTTCCTTAAGTAACCATAGTTTAGTTATCAAGTTCAGTACATTGTAAGTTGATATAATACTTTTATCTAGTCCAATTTTTACCTAATTTAACATTGATACAAACTTTTATTCAATTCTAATTTTATCCATTTTGTCTAAATAATGTGCTATACAGAATTTTTTGTCTTTATTTTAGGATCCAGCCTGGGATCAGGTATTGAACTTAATTGTCACGTCTTTTTAGTCTCCTTTAATCTGGAATAAATCCACAGCCTTCTGTCTTTTATAACATTGATATTTTTAAAGAATTCAGTTCCTTCTTTTTTTAAAATAGATTTTCCCCCCATAATCTCCTTATAGTTAGATTCAGCTTTTGTATTCCAGGCCGTGATACTGTGCCCTTCTCAGCTCATTGCATCTGAGGGTAAATAACGTCCATCTACCCCTCAAAGTTGATGTTAATTTTGAACATGCAGAAAAGGTGTTCCCCAATTTCTCTACTGTATAGTTACTATTCTTCACTTCCAACTGATACATGATCTGTGGAGAGACACCTTAACATCATGCAAATATACTGCTCCTTATCAAAATCCCCTCCTAGATTTAGCAGCTATTGAGTAAGTATCCTTGCCTGGACCGTCTTTACCATGATGGTTGCAGAATGATTTTTTAACGCTAGCATCCTCCACATTAATCAGTCAGTCAACAACATTCTGCTGTAAGCAAGAGCTCTCCTTACTCCCCATGTACTTTTCTATCTATTTATTATCAGTATTAACTCATGAATCATTATTTTTCAATGTCTTAAAATTAATTGTTGTCCTTAATTTTCTTGGTGCTCAGGTTGTCCCTCATTTGACCAGCAAGAGCCCCTTCAAACGGGCTCCAATGCCTTGTGACTTGCATAGGCAAGTCACATTTTATTTTCCAGCATAACAAAAGATTTCAGGCTTATCTTGTACTCACCCCGCCTCAGCCCTGAAATCAGCCATTTCTCTGAGGATCCCTGGTTCCTTTAAGAGACAAGATCTGGACACTAGGTGTGCTCATTGCTGCAGCAAAATATTTTACAGAATTCAACAAAGTGATTCTAAAATTTATGGGAGGGCTTCCCTGGTGGCGCAGTGGTTGAGAGTCCGCCTGCCGGTGCAGGGGACACGGGTTCGTGACCCGGTCCGGGAAGATCCCGCATGCTGCGGAGTGGCTGGCCCCGTGAGCCATGGCCGCTGAGCCTGCGCGTCCGGAGCCTGTGCTCCGCAACGGGAGAGGCCACAACAGTGAGAGGCCCGCGTACCGCAAAAAAAAAAAAAAAAAAACTGGGAGAGAGCAACCCCATGTGCCTCCAGACACCAAGCCTTCAAAAAGACACACCATCACTTTGATGGTATTCCTGCCCCAAAAGGCATAATGTGAATATAATTGTGAGAAAACACCAGGTAAACTCAGATTTAGGGACACTCTGCAAAATAACTAGCCTTTCATTTTCAAAGAGGTTATGGTCACGAAACACAAAGTAAGGCTGAGGACCTATTCTATATTAAAGAAGACTAAAAAAAACGTAACAAGAAACACAATCCTGGTCCTGAATTGCCTCCTGGTCTGTATAAAAATGACTGTTAAATACTAGATTAATTGGGTCAACTGATAAAATGTGAACATGGTCTGTGGGTTATATAACAGAATTGTATTAATGTTAATTTTCCTGGTTTTAATCCTTATATTGTTGTTATGAAAGAGGATGTTTTTGTTCTTAGGCAAGACAGACTGAAATAATTAGAATTAAAGGAGCATCGTATATATATGTAGAGAGAGAAAGAAGTATGAATGAATGAATGGTAAAGCAAATGGGGCAGCAGATAATAACTGGTGAATCGTGGTAAAGGATGTTTAAGAATTCTTTATCTTGGTCTTGCAACTTTTCTGTAAGTTTGAAATTACATCAAAATAAAAAGTTTAAAACTATTCAACTACACATGCTGATAATTACAATGAAGAGATAAGGCATGGAAAGCCTTTAGCCCAGGGTAAGCCCCTAATAGACAGCACCTATTATACTGATTCTTGTAGGTAGAAGAAAATGGGAAGGAAGGAGCTGAGTTTCACAACAGTTAGATAACTCCTCTCACTTTTTGCCCAGCTCTCTCCTTTCAGATGAAGTGGATGAGGCCCAGAGATGGGGAGCTCCTGAGAAGTGGCAGGGTTCAGTTGGGTTTTGGTTTTTTACCCTATATCAGGAATATCCACAGTCTCCAGGGAAATGGGGGCTGCGTGATATTTACATTGATAATATGGGGAGATCTTTTTTGAAGTAGGCTTTAGCTGTTATATAATGTAATCCAAATATCGAAATGCATCTGCTTTATTCCTGCAGTGATACACAGTAATAGGCCTAGAACAAGTGATGGCTCAGTCCTCCGATGTCGATGGGTCTACACTCATGTAGCTGACATGTCTGTCACTCTTCTGTTACAATATGTTGGTCAGGACACTGATCAAGACCTTTTAAGCACACAGTAACAGAAAACCCAAACTAGAATGGGCTAAAATAACAGGAAATATATGTAAAGAAATAGTCCAGGATCAGACTGAGTTCAGGCATGGCTTGATTCGGCACCTTAGACACTGGAATCTAGTCTGCCTCAGCATTCCACTCTGCTCTCCTGGGTCTGCAGGCTCCACTAGCTGGCAAGCTCCAGGTCCAAACTCAGCAAGAGAGGGCCAACATGCTTCTGTGGTGACAAGAAACAGCCTTAGTGCTGTCTTTGATCGGCCTAGTTTGGTGCGGTTTGCATCGCGTGCCCGTTCCTGAACCAATGACTCTGGTTAGGAGCATAACACACACTGACTGGCTTAGGGCAAAGTTAAGCACTGCACTCCTGGAAGAGCTGAAGGACTCACATACAGTCTAAGTGGAAACCATTGTCCAAACACAAATTGGGAGTTGACTTAAGAGTAAATGGATGTTTGAACATTTCTGAGTTAACCCGACCCAACAATAGCTACTGGAAGGAGCACACCAATAGCTCCTGTGACCCTCCCACTCCACTTACACACACATCCAAACCACAGGGAACTGAGCACCTGAACCAAAAGGAGCCAGTCCGAGCCAATCAGATTCCCTCTCTGTGATAGAGCGATGGTAAAAGTGGCCCCAATCCTTCATCCCTTCCAGTAGTCATACCCTTTGCAATGTAACTTCACAGCTTCACCCATCAAAAGGTAGAGCCTACAACAGGCACATGAAAAGATGTTCAACATAGCTAATTATTAGAGAGATGCAAATCAAAACTACAATGAGGTACCACTGCACACCAGTCAGAATGGCCATCATTCAAAAGTCTACAGATAACAAATGCTGGAGAGGTGTGGAGAAAAGGGAACCCTCCTACATTGTTGATGGGAATGCAAATTGGTGCAGTCACTATGGAAAACAGTATGGAGGTTCCTCAAAAAACTAGAAATAGAGTTGCCATACGGTCCTGAAATCCCACTCCTGGGCATATATCTGGACAAAACTGTAATTTGAAAACATATATGCACCCCTATGTCATAGCAGCACTATTCACAATAGCCAAGACATGGAAGCAACGTAAATGTCCATCCACAGATGAATGGATAAAGAAGATGTGGTACATATATACAATGGGATTCTCCTCAGCCATAAAAAATAATGAAATAATGCCAATTGCAGCAACATGGATGGACCTAGAGATTATCATACTAATTGAAATAAGTCAGAAAGAGAAAGACAAATACCATACGATATCACTTATATGTGGAATCTAAAATATGACACAAATGAACTTATCTATGAAACAGAAACAGACTCACAGACATATAAAACAGATTTGTGGTTGCCAAAGGGGAGGGGGGAAGGATGGATAGGGAGCATGGGATTAGCAGATGATTATATATATATATATATATCTGAATCACTTTGCCATACAGCAGAAATTAATACAACATTGTAAATCAACTATACTTCAATAAAATAAACTTAAAAAAATAAAAATGAAGATTAAAGAAAAAGATTGAGCCTATTTCCCCTTCCCTTGATCCTGGGCTAAGCTTGTGACTTGCTTTGGACAAGAGAATGCAGCAGAAACCAGGGTATACAAGCTCTCAGACTGGACTCAAGAGACCATGAGTGCTTCCAATCTCTCTTGCTTTCTTCCTCGCTTCTCCATGAGGACAGGACTGAGCTAGCCTGTTGGAGCCTGAGGCACACAGAACAGAGCCCAGTCAGCCCATTTGTGCCTGGTGAGGTCTAGACATATGAGAGAGCCTATCCAACATTCGCAAAGCCACCCAGCTCACCCAAAGCTGACCACAGATGCACACATGAGTCCTGCCAAGCTCAGCTCAGCTCAGCTCAGACTAGCCAAACCACCCTGCAGCCCACAGACTAGTATGCAACAATAAATGTTTATTGTTATTCACCTCTGAGGTGTTAATGATTGTTACACAGCATTATTGTGGTAATAGATAACTGATACACTCTCCTGAAAAACATCGGAGATTCCCAGAGATGGCAGTCAGAAAGGATGGTGCTAAACTTGTAGAGTCATATGGAGATGGGATTGAAAGTAGTGCCAAAATCTTGGTGCAAGCCAAAGTTGTGGGGAGACAGAAACCACAGGGAGGCAAAAAGATTGGTCTGCTGCCTTTCAGAGAGAAACAGATGCCAGGCGGCTCCACAAAGGGAGAAATGGGAAGACAAGTTGCCAGGCCACTTTCCAGTTCCCAAAGGCCAGGCTTCGCTCTGCACTTTCTTTCCATGAGAATCCCTTCTATTAATCACCCTTTCATCTGAGCTATTTTAAACGGGTTTCTTTCCCTTCCTTACAGCCTTCCTTTTCCACTGTGGAGTAGGTAAGTCTCAGTTATGGCAATCCCATTGAAAACTAACATATTTTCACAGATACATGTGGGACCAAACTTTGTCCAGAGCTTGGGTAATGGCCAGGAATATCAGAATATAGTTGTAGGATTTATACCCACCTCCATGATTCAAAGTCACCGGGGCTTCTGGATGGGCACTATTTTCATTCTGCCCTAGTTCATCAACTTAAAACCAAGCCACACCCCGTAGTTTGGGCATCTACTCCTCCAGATCCCTTCACCTCCAGGTGTGTACAGTTAAGGCAGCCCCTTAAGCCTTAACCAAGAGTCACGACTCCTGAGAAATCTGAGATTCTGTCCTAAAGTATGACCATGTCCACAAAATGGCATGGAACCTTCCAAATCTGTGATGGCGGAGTGGTCAGTCAGTTCAGCAATGAAATACGAATTCTGCTTCCAGTTGCTGAACGCACATATTCAGTCTGACTCTGGGTTTCTGCACTTCCATTGGCAGAAGAGCACATGATGTGGTTTCTTTTCCCTTAATTCTCAACTACAGATTCACTCAGATGTCTCTTCTTTGCATCATTAAGAAAGAATAATCCTGAGGAGCCACTAGGGGGGTCAATAGGTCAGGTCTCTCCAATCGCAAACTTCCTGGGTCTGAGAAACTCCAAAATTTCCCCCTAGGAAGCTGCACGAAACAAAGTGGATTCTTCAAACACAGATCAAACATCTTTTAAATATCTGACAGTAGAAACTGACAGACTGACAAATAGAAAAGGCACAAATATTTAGAAATTCACAGCCTCCATGGATTTCTCCCTCCCGTACATCCTACAATGAATCACACGTGCAGAGTTCTCACCTTAGACCTCTCTGATGGTTAAGAGACGAAAGGAGGGTGTGGGGCCTCCTTTCCTGACTCAAGGAAAGGGTTAAAATGCTTTTTCCCTTTCTCTGCAGGTGCCCCCTCGGGGTTAAGTGAACTTAACTTTTCCATGTTTAGACCAAAGGCCGAAATTCCTTCCTGGCAGGTGTACATGATGTGAGCAACTTAGGTTTTGAAAGTACTTTTGCTACGAGTCTCAGGCCTGCAATATAGGTTACTTGTTGGCAGTTGGGGGCCAGCCAGTACCGCCTCTCGGAGACACTGGAAGTCGGGGCAGATGGAAAGGAGAGTTAATAAAGCATGGAATACAGAATCAGGAACACCTGGGTTTGAATTCAGGGGCTGGCCCTCACCAGCCGTGTGACTTTGGGCATGTCACTGCAGCTCCCAGAACTGCAGCATCCTCCCTCGGACAGCGGGTATACCCACGCTTTCCTCACAGGGGCGTTCAGGAATCCGACGAGACGTCACATGTAAACTGTCTGGCTCGTGCTTAGCGTTTACCAAACGGTTGTGTATTAGTCATGGCTCTTGATTACAAGCTGTGTGGTAATCAAATGGAATTTATTGGAAGGCTATCAGGGGCTCAGAGAATTGGCAGAGAGCAGTGATGAAGTCTGGAACATGGCCAGAAACCAGGAGATTGCTGGAGGGTTAAGCAACAGGGCCTTGGTAAGGTCACGGGAAGAGACGGCCGGCACGCCACCACTGCCGCTGGAGAGCCTCCAGCCCTTCTTCCCATCACTCGCTCAAGGTGCCAGGTCCTGGAGGGAACATCTGGTTGCCCCCATCTGGATTCCACGCCCACCCCTGGTTGCAGCTGGAGCAGAGGGAGGGAGAACTGGCTGCTTATGCTTCCGTGGAGGAGGCAGGGGCACCTGCACCCACCCCCTACCCCCGCCATGACTACACACAGGGGCAGGAGGGTGAGTCTCCATGGGGAAATCGAGGGGCTGTTAGAAGGCAGGCTGGCTGCTGTATAGCCCCAAACCCACAAATGCTTGCTGCAGATGTTACTATTTAAATCCAAGAGAGAAGGCAGAGTCTTCTCCATGAGACCTGGGTGGAAGTTACATGGCATGGAGAAAAAAGGGTGGGTTTGGGTTTCCTGCAAGCTCCATCTGCAGGGGTTACAATGACCTGAGGAACCTAAGAGGCGTAGTGCCCAAGCCTCTACTGATCCTGCCCATGACCTTGGGCAAGCAACTTCACCTGCCTGAGCTTCTATTCTGAGCTGGAAATAGCCATGAAAGTCCAACAAGATGATCCGCCCAGAACAAGAGCGGGCACGTGGCAAACAACAGTAAGAGTTAGCATGGCGGTTACAGTGCTTTCTGCACAGCTTCCCCGGCCGCCTGCGGGTGCCCAGAGCAGAGAAGCAGTGGGGCGAATACACTACCCATATGATACAGGTATGCTGCCGACGTGGGTTGGGGACAGGGCCACAGACTCTTGTGGAGCCTCCAGCAATAACACACTGTTATTAATGACTACGGGAGCCTGGGGTGTGCATTTCTCTCCTAACATACTGCCTTCACACCTAAAATACTCCCCCGAGTAACACTCAGTTCTGTCCTTGGAGGTTTTCCGGGGACATTGAGCAACTTACCTATTTTGCAGCCCAGAGCTTCCCATCCCACCCACTCGTGACTCTGCTGAAATGTCAGAGAAACCCCAGCCCAGCTTCATGTAACCTGAGAGTTGCCAAGGGCAGCCACCCTACGGAAAGGGAATCTGGTTCAGTGAAAACATTTGAGATGGAGCAGACGTACACATCTCTCTTTTTCTTTTTTCTGGAAGATGATTTTCCACAGTTAGCCACAAGATCCATTTTCTAAATGAGAAAATAATGGCTTGTATGTAGCCATTGGGAGCCAAAGCATTTATCATTGATGAACTCCGCAGCATTTATTAAGTACCTATTCTATATGGAGCACTCCATTACATGCCTTGAAGGGATGACGGGGGAAGGCAAAACAAACACAGGATGTGCTCTGCCACTCCTTTTCTCCTGGTTTCCAGGTTTCCCAGCCTCCTTCTTTGCTTCCAGTATAATACAATGCTGACTTTGTCACATCCTTGCTGGAAATCCTTCATGGACTTTCCATTACCTTCAGGAGCCTCTTTGCACAATTTCCAAAGTCTTTCAGGACCTGGCTCCTGCCTACTTTTCCAGCCTTTCTTCCTTCCCTGTCCCTCATGACTTCTACCTCCAGCCATTTGTTCGGTCATTTCCCATTCATTCATTCCCCAAATACTTACTGGGCAGCCACTCCAAATTTGATACTCTGTCAGCTGCTAGCTGGGATACAAGACAATGAGCTCCCTTTTCTTAGGAGGCTTACATTCTAATGTAAGTGACGAGAGAAAGAGGAGTGTTGCAGACTGTGAAAAGTGCCACACACGGAATTCCCTGGTGGTCCGGTGGTTTAGGACTCCGTGCTTTCACTGCCAAGGGCCCAGGTTCAATCCCTGGCTGGGGAACTAAGATCCACAAGCCACGCAGCGTGGCCAAAAAAAAAAAAAAAAAAAAGTACCACACACACGAATAAACACAAGAGGGTGATGTGATAGAAGGTGATGGGGGAAGGGACCGGGGGCATTTAGATCCTGTGGTCAGCGAAGGCAGCCATATGTGAGTTGAGAACCAGCCCATCCAAAAGACTTGCAGTTCCGTGATCGTCCAACACATGGTCTCTCCTCTGTGCACAGGCTCACACCACTGTCTCCGCCAAGATGCCTCTTCGCCCCCCACCCCAATTCCTCTTCTGCCCATAAGGCTGGCTCAGTATCGTCTCTGCAGGGTTAGCCAATCATCTGCCAAAGGCCGGCTTGGGCGCCCCTTGTCTGTGCTCCCCAGATGCCCTGAGCCTCTCTCCAGCTTAACTCCCCACTCCACTGTGACACACCTACTCCACCCCCATGATACCCAGCATCAGGAGAGCAGTCACCCCTGCCTCGTGGGGAGAACCAGGGAAGGAGGAAAAAGCTAGAGGGAGCTTGGGGGGGACCCAGATGGGGTCTGAGCTTGGTGAACATCAACAATTTTTTCCAGCATTTTTTGTTTGATTAAATCCCAAAGGACATTTTTCCCTCCAACTCCTTTTTCCTTTAATTTTTAAGCCATATGGTTCTGATTCATTTGTACTTAACTAATTACAACATTGGTTTTGTAAGAGCTATTTGATGTCCGTGAGTCTTCTGAGCCCTTTCATACAATTTTCTAACCCTTTTTACTGTGAAACCCAAAGTGGTCTTTCACCAGCAGTAAACAGCTTCCAGTGCCAGAAGGTTACGGTTGGGTCCTGGTTTGGTCACAGGGACCAGGCCTTGTGGTTACAAGGCCTCGGAATTTGGCAAAATGTGTTTTTCGACTCCCAGTGAAATTCTAAAAAGGTTTTCAGAGAAATAATGGGAAGAAAACACGTAAATAAGAAAAGCAGCTCTTAAAAAGCAAGGCCTTTCCCTGCAGAGAAGCCCTCCTGTGGTCATGGCTTCCTCCAGGCTTGCCCCAGGGACAGCGGCCAGGAGCTGGATTGCTCAAGAAAGTCTGGAGGCATTTTCACTTTGCCATCCTGCCCTGCCTCTTAGGATCTTAGAAAGTGGCATTTGTGTAAACAGGTAGGATTTTATGGGGATACCAGTGTTCCAGCCAACTTGGTGGCCAAGTGCCTCTATTTTTGTTATAGAAGATGAAAGGAACTAAAACCAGCTGAGGGCCCACTGGGTGCCAGGTGCCCCGCCATGCCAAGGGCAGACAAAGAGAAAAAAACGCAGTCCTTGCTTGCAAAGAGTTCAGTGTCCATAGCTGCAATAATGTGCAAGGGCAACTACTGTTGGTTGACCTCTTACGATACACCAGGCAGTATACTGAAGTGCTTCCAGAACGTTATTTCAATTGATATTTGGGATAACTTGGGAGGCTGAGGCTCTTCATATCTCCCGCTGGCACACGAGGAAAGTGAGCGACATGGTTGGTAAGCAGTAGAATTGGGATTGGAACCCAAATCATTCTAACCCCAAAGACCATAGTCTGTGGATCATGGAAAGATGCTTATAGGTTAGGCCCATGGATTCTGAGAAGGTGCATGCCAGGAATCAGGCCAAACGTCATCACCCATGAGGCATGGGTGGGCGAGGTGGCCTGGCAGACAGAGACATGAACTAATATTGCTGAAGGCCTATTATGTGCCCTGGCCCTACAACCCCAGGAGGTCAGCCCTATTCATACCCTCATTTTCTAGAGGAGGAAACTGAGGCTCGGATTGCTGAGATCACTTGCTCAAGTCCACATGGCCAGAGAAGAGAAATGCTAAAATTTGGACCCCATTCCATCCGGCTCCAAGGTGCTCTCCATTTCCAGCACATCCTTCCAGACGTGGTGACCTCCCTCTCCCGCCAGGTTGATGATAAAACCACCATCGCCTGCATTCAGCTAAAATCTATGTAAAGTGGGACAGTTCCGATGAAATCTAAATAAGGCCTACGTAAGACAACTGAAATAAGTGTTAAACGGGGAAAGGAGCTCAGCCCTGAGAGAGGGATGAAATCATGGAAACTGGATTTGGAAAGATTAACAATGGAAAAGATGTATGAAATGCAATCACCCCAAGTGGTAAGTGCGCAAAATTCTCAACAACAGAATGAGGAGGGAGCAGACAACGGCCAAATTTGGATGGAAGCTAAGTGGATAGAAAAGTAAAACTGTGAGACCAAATGTGTCTAGGTTGGTCAAAAGGGAAGGGAGTTTCCGGGTGGATGACAACCTGCAGTTTCTTTTAAAAAGAAAAAGAAGAAAGGAAAACCTTCACAGAGGTCTGCCAAGGCCCAGCCATTTTCAAATAGGTTTATCTCATTTTGCACACTTTCTCATTTAATCTTTACAGGCTCCTTCAAAAATTGGCCTGATTCTCAACTACATTTCACAGAGGAGAAAAATAAAGCCTCAGAGACATAATATGACTTTCCCAAGGTCATAGGCCTTGAAAGCATAAATTGGATCGTGTCACTGTTCTGCATAAAAGCCTCTGATGGCCTCCCACTGTTCCTAGAATAAAACATAAACATGGTACCAGGACCTATGAAAATCTGGCTCCTGTTGACATCTCTGATGCATCGTAAAATGCTCTCCCCCTCACCCTGAATATTCTAGTCCTAAGTTCATCTTTAGTTCCTCAAACACACTGTTTTATTCTCAACTTCAGATATGCTGTTTCTCTGCCCGCAAAGATATTCTTCCTCTAGCTCCTGATCCATCTGGATCTTTGGATCGTTCAAGCTTTAGCTCAAATGACTTTTCCTCCGAGGAGCCTTGCTTGACTTGCACAGTCCACAATGGGTCCTCCCACTGCTCTCTCCGACCACACCCCACCTTTCACCACAGACTGTGTAACCAGTTTTATATTGGAGTGTTTGTCTTCTCTAGGAGTTTCACAAAAGTCCCAGGATCATTAGATGACTTGGGCACTTGGTCTTGAATTTTAGCCCAATGGAAGGAATACTCTGATTGGTCAAGAGCAGATCCTGTGATCATCCTTGGTATGCAGATGCTGGGGATGAGGGGAAAGGAGAAGAGTCAGTCTCCCCAAGCACATGGACCGAGAGTGGAGTTGAGGTAGCTCCCCCAAAGGAAAACTGGGGGTGCCACCAAAAGAAGAGGGAATGGATGCTGAGGATGCAAAAACTCCAGACGCCCCCCATGAGAGTCTAATCCATTCGAAGCAGGAGCTACTTGAGGAGAACACCCCTGTTCTCCTCCTCCAGGAGTATGATCTGATTATAAGAGGAAACTTGTAGCAAGTGAACCTGTACAAAAGCTTTTCCTAGGCCTGGTCCTTGGGATCCCAGCTTCCTTACCCCAGAGTATATTTAAAAGAGGAACAAGGACTCCTTCTTGAGAAGCATCTGAAACAATTGAAGGGATGGAGTGGTTTCTAAACAAGACAGATCCTGGGCTGGAGGTTCTGATCTTCACTCTACCACATATCTCCTGCGTGATCCTGGGCAAATCCTCTCACCTCTCTGAGTCTCAACCTCCTAATCTACAATATCCCAGTAAAAATACCCACTTTGCAGGTTTGCTCTGAGGATTCAATGAGTTTATACAGGTAGAGGACTCAGGACAATGACTAGTACAACATAACACTCAAGAGACAATGATGATGGTGATGAGGATGGCGATGTTGGTGATGGTGATGATGTTGGTGGTGATGATGACGATGCTGGTGATGGTGGTGATGACGATGGTGATGGAGAAGAAGAAGACAAGGACAGAGGAGAAAGAAGAGGGGATAATGATGATGTTGGGGCTGGACTCCAGTCTTCCAGAGACTCAGAGTTGGAAAGGAACTGGAAGGTCATCTGAGCCATTCAACTCCTATAGTTCTCCTACACAAAGACCCTAAGAGACAGGATTTGACTTTGCCCAAGTTGGGACAACAGGGGTTCAGAAGGAAGAAGAGCTTGCCCAAGAAGCTCTTGGGAAGAGACAGGCAAGAAACCCAAGTCAGTTAACTCTGGGTTCTCTACCAAGAGCTTGCTACCACCCAGCAGACTGAGGAATTCTTTCAGTCTAGCAGAGTATATGCAGTACCTCCACACAAACACACCCATGAATTTGTAAATTTGCCTCCGTGTATCGGCAGAGGGGCCATTGAATTATAGGACCCTCATCTCTTTTTCTTTGGGCTTTTTTCTACCCTCCGTGAGCACCAGACAAAAGAAAAGATTCTATTTAAAAAGAAAACACACGCACACAAATTATAAAAGCCACCCATATTTCAAAAGCAATTTCACATCTGCACTGAAATTCCTCAACTTACAAATATTCGCAGATAAGAACAAAGCCATGCACTAAAGAAAATGTGGGCCAACTCTGCTGCTCCCCACAGATGGTGTGAAGCAGTCATGCACATCCATTATAGTCTTGGCCATCGCGTTATTCATTAGTGTTGGCCCATGAGCTGTTTAAAGAAGTGTCTTCTTACCATGAAAAGAAGAAAGTCAAAGTAAAAACATCTTTGGATACATTTCTGAAGAGCTGAAAAGAACCAAGTAGAGCTACAATCAATGCCAGCACATCACTGGTTCTTTCTTAAAACTCAATTTTACACAGACACGTACACTGCAGAGGCTTATATATAATGTCTCTTTGGGCTGAGAAAGAAATGGACCCAAACACCACCTTTTGGACATGTGCTTGCACATGGACACCTTCTGAATTTCTGTCAGCAGCAATAACACTGAGCATTGCCTTATTTTAACCAGACAGTTAATGGTGTTGTCCAGAGATGACCAAACTTGACATCCCGCTATGGCAGACGCTGTTGGTTGCCTATGTAGCAGCCATTCCCCGCCACTTTCTTCCTTCCTAGTGAAGTCTCTCTAATAATAGAAGTTGGAAATGGCAGATATTTTCTTAGATTCCCTCACATATATAGTACTAACCAATGAAATGTAAGAAGAAATCTCTAAGGAACACCTTGATAAAAAGAAATGGATGCAGGAGGAGAGGGCTTGTGCTTCCTGCTTTGGATGTTACTCCATGAAGGTGTGATGCCTGGAGCTGCCACAGCCATTTTGTAACCATGAAGTAACAAACCTAAAGACAAAAGCAAAAGGTTAAGGATGGCAGAGCTAAAGGATAGAAAGATGCTGGCTTCTTGATGACAAGGTTAAACTGTGAATCATGATCCCAGGATGTTTTTGCCCAAGCTGGAGTAGAACTCCCATCTCCAGACTTGTTGCTGTACCCTGCTGACTTCAAAAACCAGAACTAATATTTACTGAGCATTTACTAAGTACCAGGCCCTCTTTTAAAGCACTTCACATGTGTTACATTTAAACCTCACAACAATCCTATGAGATAGGTCCTATCATGAACCCCATTCTCCAGAAAAGGAAACTGAGGCTCAGAGCTTTTAAGTATCTTGCCTAAAACCACATAGCCAGCATGAGACAGAGCCAGGACTTGAACTCCGGAGCTCAAGCCTGTAACCACTTTGCTTTACTATCTCACCCTCCTATTCCTTCTCCCTACCCTAACCCCTAGTAGACTGACATGTCATTCAAATGTTTTCAGTGGGTGTATCTAAACTGTCTTCTGTCTTGCTATGTCCCCCATAATGCCTTGTATACACTTGGGAGCCCAGATGCTTGAGCTACTAACTGCCTGAGAAATCCAAGAAGTCTTCCTGGAAGAGGTTTTTTGAGTAGAGTGTTTATAAAGATAAGTTGGAATTTGCCAAAAAAAAAAAAAGGAATGGAGAGGGAGGGTGTACTAGCCGGAGTTCTTAGTTACAAGTACAGACGCTGACTTTGACTCTATTAAATAGGAAAAGAACTCATAAAAAAGGATGCTGGGAGCTCACAGAACTACTGGGCTGAATGGAGAACGACATTCTAAGCAACACGGCCAAGAGAATTGCCCTAAATCATGTCACAGTACTAGTCTAATGAAGACCTCAGACCACAACCCCCCGCCAGCACCACAGCTCCACCACCAGCCCAGAGGGGGCTCTGCAGGTTCCTTCTACTCTGGGGAATAATTCCTGATCTCAAGGCCAGGCCAAGTGCATCTGACTGGCAGAGCCTGGGTCACGTGTCAAGACCTAGCTGCAACGGACACTGGGAAAGGAGGTGCTGGCATTCTCAACTCCTACTCTGGAAAATGGGCTCTGTACCCACCAAGACTCATAGGAAGGGTATTCAGAAGCTGGATGGCCCAAGATAATGTCAAGTTGTCAGGTGTCCACAGCAGGGGGCATCTAAGGCAAAGGGAACAAATCTTGCAAAGGCACGGAAAGCATGTGCTTATCTTGGCTCAGAGCAATGAGATGGTCACTGCGCTCCTTAGGGTATATATTTAGTGCTGAATTATGCCTCCTGAGTTGCTGTTTGGACAGCTTGCATTTGCATTTCAATGCCTTCCGTCTGCAAGGGCAGACTCTGTTCTTGAGAGATCTCAGAAGGCCTAGAGGGGTGCCAAGTGTTCCAGAAAGGTTCCACTGCTATGAGAAGAAGGAGGAGGTAACAGTGGTAGAAGGACAGAGCCACAGTGTAGGACCCTTTTGTCCAAGGTCCAGCTCCCCAGAGAAGCAAGTTCACGAAGAATCCTG
Source organism: Neophocaena asiaeorientalis asiaeorientalis (assembly GCF_003031525.2). Lineage (NCBI taxonomy): Eukaryota > Metazoa > Chordata > Mammalia > Artiodactyla > Phocoenidae > Neophocaena > Neophocaena asiaeorientalis. The sequence goes on along the minus strand of NW_020173979.1, from coordinate 3,596,637 downwards.
GTGCATAAAAACTGCCCTTTCAGGGCTTCCCTGGTGGTGCAGAGGCTGAGAGTCAGCCTGCCAATGCAGGGGACATGGGTTCGTGCCCCAGTCCGGGAAGATCCCACATGCCACGGAGTGGCTGGGCCCGTGAGCCATGGCCGCTGAGCCTGCGCGGCCGGAGCCTGTGCTCCGCAACGGGAGAGGCCACAGCAGTGAGAGGCCAAACAAAAACAAACAGACTAAGAAAACAACAACTGCCCTTTCAGAAGGCAGTGGAGCCCCGCAATTCTTAAAGGCCCAGCTGCCGCCTGCCGAGTCCTTTCACCCCAATGCTTTCTCCACCTGCACAGAGCTCAGAGGGGTGAGGGTAACATCTTCCCTAGCTCCTTCTCTCTCTCCCAGCCAGTGGGACGGCCTTCACCCTCCAAATATGGGCTAGAAATCCTGCTCCAGGCTCTGATCCCAAGAAAGCCACGATAAACTAATGTCAGACGGTAGCAAGAACGTAGCCAGAGCCCGAGTTCTCTGTCCAGAGCAGTGACCCATCCTGTCTGTGCTCACTCTCCTGCCTGGGAGAGCAGCAGCTATGGGGACCTGTCCTCAGAGATATTGAGGAGACATATTCCAGACAGGGCTGGGGAAGTCGGAAGTGACAGGAGGATCTTGACCTTCTCCCCTACTCCCACTCACCCAAAGTGAGCCCTCATCCAGGTGTCCTTTCTTCACTCCCGGAACGGAAGTCTGCACAGCAGCCCAAGGCAGACACCTGCAGTCCTTCTCTGCCCCTCCCTCTCCCCGGGCCCCAAATCCAAACAGCAGCTCCAGGACACCTCCCAGATCCAACACGTCTCTCCAGAACAAACCCAAAGGCTCCCTTAATGGGACCCTGGTCTCTAGTCTTACGTTCTCTAAATTATTGCCCCAGAGCGATGGGCAATGTTTCTATGGTCCCAGTAAAACACTCTTGCACAAGAAAGATTGCTCCTTTGTTCACCTTAAGGCTGTGGTTCTCAGTCTAAGTCAGTCGTAACCCCCAGGTGACATTTGGCAATGTTTGAAGACTTTTTTGGTTGTCACAACGGCGGGTAGGGGGATAATAATGGCATCTAGCAGGTAGAGACCAGAGATGCTGCTAAGCATCCTGCAATGCACAGAACAGCCCCCGCAGTGGAGAATTATCCCACCCCAAACGCCAGTGGGGCCCAGGATGAGAGACTTTGCATTAAGGTGAAGCTGCCCAATGCAGGTTCTGGTGGCCCCTTCTAGGCCTCCCCGGGACCACCACAAAGGCTTGCCCCACCATAGCTTCACCATAGCCCCACCTCTGGCCCTGAGTGTCCTGCCTGTGCTCTTTGCCATGACTTTCAGGCCTGGGCAGGACCACAGATGCCCCAGCCCCCAGCGCCACTGCCTCAGCTCTAGAGGGCTCCCTGGCAGGCCTTAGAGTGCCTTGGCAGCCCTCCCAGCAGAATCAGGGAGACACAAGACACAGTGACCCTCTGACTATTCAGAGACTGGTTTTTCTCCAAAGAGACTGGAGAGGCGCCTTCACTGGTGCCAAGAGGGAGAGACGGGCAGGGGTCATTCTGCTTTGGAGGAAAAACTGTGCCAAACAGCAACAAGGCCCCAATCACTCCTTCTGTCCCCCAAGGCCCCGCGTCACACTTGCTGCCAGGAAGGTTAGCCAAGGTAGGGGCCCCAGATGCCTGGGGTTCAGTGGAGGGAGCTGGGACAAAGATGACCACCGCCAGGCTTCAGTACCCTCCCGGCCGTGGCTTCCCTTCAGGCCGAGCACCCCAGCCAAGTGGCCAAACGCTGGCCCTGCTTTCCTGCCTCCATGCCTTTGTTCGCACTGGGCCCTCCCCCTGGAAGGCGCTTCCCCCCGTTCACTCTACACACTCAGGCCCTGCCTATTAGCGGCTGCCCAAGAAGCTTCCTTTATCCCGTGGTTAGAACGGATCATAGCGTTTTGAAAGCAAATTTGCTGTTTCTTTCTAGTCCTGACGTCCTCATACTTCATCCTTCCTAATGGACAGTGACTTTCCCAAGGGCAGGAGATCACCATTCCTCTCCAAACCCTCAGTGCCTGGCACAGGGCTGAGCCCCAGGAGATGGACAGCCACCTCAGCCATGATCTCTCCCTCCTCTTTGCCTTCTCAGAAGCTGTTCCCTCAGCCTGGAACACCCTTCCCACCACCCACCCCATAGCCATGTCCGCACCCGGGGCCATCACTCCAATCTGGCTTCACAGAGTCACCTCCTCCAGGAGACCCCTCCAATCCCCTGGCCCAGGTATGTGCCCTGCCATATGAACCAATAACAGCTGTCATCTCTTTTCATAGCCTTTGCCATGTTTTTGTAGATGCTCTCCTAACCAGCCTCTACTTAACCAACTCCCTGGATTAAGAGATGCTCTCCACCCCTTCTCTCTGTAAGATACACAGCTGATGTGCAGAGCAAGCTGCCAGGCCACAGTGCCCTTCATTTTGGGCTAACACTCATTCCCTTTCCCTTCATCCTTTCTGGCAGAGCCCATGTGCCTTTATCGAGGTTAAAGATGCCAGTCACCTGCTTTCCTAGCCTCCTTTGCAGCTGGGACATAGGCAAGTGACCAATCCTGGCCAATGGGAGCAGAGCAGAAGTCTGCTGGGGGCTTCTGGGAAAAGTTTCCTCTCCCTCTTCTTTGCTGGTTGCAGTTGTGTCTGCGTGAAACTACTGTTGGATGTGGGAGCTATTCTGCACCATGAGGGGAGATGTTACTAATCCTCTGAGGATGGCAGAAAGAAATCTTTGGAAAATACCTGTGACGGCAGAAAGAAATCTCTGGAAAATACCTGTGACCTGAGGACACTGCTGGGCCACTGGGCAGCTCAGGGACTCCCCTGACTCTGGACCCCTTCCTATATGAGATAATAAATGTTTTTACTGTTTAAGCCAGTGGTTTTCATACTGTGGGTTGTACCCCTTAATAAGGCATAAGAGTATTTTAGTGGGTTTTTCTTTTAATGGGATAGAAAACGATAGACTAGAAGACATTAGATAGCATCCCACAAAATCAAGGTAAGTAGTGTTTATGAAAATGTGCTTCTGTTCATACTTTTTGCATGTGTATGTGTGGGTACACTGAGTGACAATGCAAAACGTGTTTTTTACTATGTACTGAAGGATTATTGAAAGAAAAACTTAAAAGCTAGTTTTAGTGAGAGACTCTGTTACTTGCAGCCAAATGCATCTTATGTTGTTCAGCCACTCTTTAGCGTGCCTGTCGACTTCGGCTCATAACTTGAGTTGTTTGTTGAATTGGATGGAGGTGAGAAGAAAACTCCAAACAATTGGAGACAATAACCATAAAATTCTAGAAGGATTATATACCTGTATTAATTCATAATACCTTGCTTCTCATTAAAGAAAGTGGTTTATGAAGAAAAATATAGAACCCCACCCTGCAAACTCAGACCCCCAAGAAAAGACACTTTCCTACATCAGACTATTGGCAAATGAGCATATATGTATATATTTTTGGTTAAAACAAAATATTGATTGGTTAGAACAAAATGATATAGATATCATTTTTATAATTTCTTATGGTAATCAAGTTTTTTTTTTGTACATGCCCCAGCACAGTACCAAGTACACAGGAAATTCTTAATAGATATTGTTTCAATGGATAAATAACTAAACAAATGAACAAACAAACTCATTGCTTTGTTTTGTTAGCTCATTTGATCCCCACAGAAGCCTTGTGAGGAATTCCCTGGTGGTCCAGTGGTTAGGTCTCTGTGCTTCCACTGCAGGGGGCACGGGTTCAATCTCTGGTCAGGGAACTAAGATCCCACAAGCCGAGCAGCACAGCAGAAAACAAAAGCTGTGTGGGAATAGAGAGGGCTTATATATTTTTATCCTAACATTGGTGATGAATTAATTGATGTTCGCAAAAGTCACACCGCTAGTACCGAGAGACAAGCCAAGCCAAGCCCCCAGAATTCCTAGCTCAAGGGGTTACTCAGCTGCAAGAGGGTTACAATGTGAGGTCATCACATTGCCAAAGAGCCTTCCTTATATTCCACTTCCAGTTCTTTGATTTTGTGATTTATTCAGAATGCTGAAGAGAATTCTTCTGTTTTGTGAGTCCCGTTAACATTTGGAGGGTTATTGGTGAGGTTTTATTAGGGAATTGTTTTTTTAAGTGGGAGCCTACAGCCAGAGGCCAACATTTGTTTCCCCCAAAGGGAGTGTTTCCAATTTTATAATAGCAGTTGATGGGAAAAGATTATTTCTGACAGAAATTCATTTTACAGCTGACTTTTTTGGGTCACATCTATTCAGTCAAGTAAAAGATTCCTGATCCTGAATAGCCAACCAGTTGGTATTAAAAGTTGTTATGTCTTTGGTTCAGCTTTGTCCTTCAACTTCCTTGAGCATCTACTTCTTTTTTTTATTCTAGGACACGCATGGTAGCTTATAAAAGAAAACATATAATATAAATATAAAGTCTTCTTACCTGTGTGTGTATGCTCAAAAAATGTGGGAAGGGGTGGGCATGAGGAAACATTCTAGGGTGCGGGGCAAGTTCTACATCTTGATCTGGGTAGTGGTTTCCCAGTGTACACATGAAAAGGCCATTAAGTCCTTTAAGACCTGTGTACTTTACTGTATATAAGATATACCTAAATAAAAAGTTTTTTAAAAATATGCCTGGCTTTAATGTTATAAAGGGCTAGAACGTGGGGAATGGAACTAGCACGTTCTAGAGCAAACCAGTTCAAGTCTATAAACAATTACTAAGTGCTTACTATGTACAAGGCACAGTGCTAGACCCTGAATAAGACAGATTACGGTGATGGTACTAATTATAAATGGTCTTTGACACAAGATGGGTCCTCAAAAAACACTTGTGGAATAAATCACTGAGTTAATTAATTCATAGCTAGCACAGTCAGAGGAGTTAATTTAAATAGGAACAGAGATGTACTGTTTCCTGATACTGGAAGAAGGAAGATAAAAAGTGTATGAGTATACTGGCTATTCTCTGGTCCCAGGAGATGGTAAATCCACATGTAAATAGTTGGTCTTATTTCTGGAATATCACCAGTCAGTCATTTCTGTGGAAAAGATTAACTTGGCACCTGCTATGTTCCACACATCAAGCCTGACAATGGGGACAGCAGTAAGCAAGCTGTTCACTGCAGGAGGTGAAGAGAGAGAAATCTGAGGTGGATCCTGTAGGGCATGAGGAAGTTATTGGATACTTCACTGTGGAAGGGTGAGAGAGCAGAAACAAGAACTTGGAGGGCTAAGCGGGAAGCAAAAAGGGCCAGACCACAGGTGTAGATTCCTCTTTTGAAAATTTTGTACGAGAAGCAGAAGGAGATTAGACAGTACCTGGAAAGGGACAATGAAACAAAGATTGTTTTATAATATAGCAGACTTGATTATGTATGTAGACTAGGGAGAAAGAGAAAAGAAAAGAAAGGGGTTGAAGATGTTGAGAAGTGAAGCGATGGCTGCTGAATTAAAGCGTTGGATAAAATGGGAGAAGAAAGGAGGGAAGAGCCTTTGGGCAAGGCTTCTGTCACCTCTCAGCGATTGCAACAGACTCTTCATTGGTCTCCCTGTTCCTACCCTCACTCCTCCTGTCCCTGCTTCCGAAGAAGGTGTGGCAATCTTCCTGAAATATAAATCCAATCATGCAACACTCCTGTTTAAAATGTCCAAAACCTTCTTACTCCATGTTGTATAAAATCCAAACTCCCTGCCATGAGCCCTGTGTTGGATGGCCCCAGCCTCCTTGTCTAAGCTCTTCTCTCCATTTCCTTCTTCCCTCGCTGTGAGCCACCACACTGACCTACCCTCAGCTCCTGACATGGGCCCGTCGCCTTTCTGCCTCAAGACCTCAGCACGTGCCAGTCACCCATTCTTTTTTGGTTTGTTTTTTTTTCGGTACGCGGGCCCCTCACTGCTGTGGCCTCTCCCGTTGCGGAGCACAGGCTCCGGACGCGCAGGCTCAGCGGCCATGGCTCACGGGCCCAGCCGCTCCGCGGCACGTGGGATCTTCCCAGACCGGGGCACGAACCCGTGTCCCCAGCATCGGCAGGCGGACTCTCAACCACTGCGCCACCAGGGAAGCCCCAGTCACTCATTCTTAAAAGCTACTCTGCCCCACTCATCATATGGCTGCCTCATTCTTCTCTTTTGGGCCTTAGGATCCTGGTCACCAATTCTGATGTGTGGGACGGTTTCCCACACCATTAAACAATTCTCAGACACCAGCTAGATGTGGTACAATTCAACTTGATTCTGACAGTATCAACCTGGAGATAGCATCAGATCCCACAGGTTAAGGGCTCAGTCCTACAAAACTGCCCCTCTCCCCCCACCCCACCCCACACACACTTCAGATGTCAGTTGCAAGTCCAGGCTGTTACCTGTGTTATCTGACTCACTAGCTAAAGATTGGAGGTTCCCATGACCTGGAGTTTGGATTTTATACAAACTGGAGTTTGATTAATCTGCTAGAACAGCTCACTGAGAAGTCTATTGCTTACTTACCGGATTACTGGTTTATCATAAACGGATAAAACTCAGGAACAGCCAGATGGAAGAGATGCACAGGGCAAGATGTGGGGAAGAAGCATGGAGATTCTATGCCTTCTCCTATGCCCACAACTCGCCCCACATCTCCACGTGTTCACCAGCCTGGGAGATCTCCAAACCCTGTCCTTCTGGGTTTTTATGGAGGCTTCATTATGCAGGCATGATTGATTAAATCACTTGCCCTTGGTAACTGAACTCGATCTCCATCCTGTCTCCCCTTTCCGGGAGGTGGGGTGAAGGGTTGCAACTCAACGTTCCAACCCCATGGTTGGTTCCTCTCGTGGTCAGTGCCCATTCTTAGGTGACCTAGGGGCATTCCAAAAGCCACCTCATTAACATAACAAAAGATACCTTTACTGTACTTTTGACTTAGGAAATTCTAAGAGTTTTACGAGTTCTGTGCCAAGCATGTGGTCGAATGTCAAATACATATTTCTTATTATAAATCACAATACCACAGGCCTCAACTAAAATGTTATCTTCTCCACAATGACTTCCATAACTATCCATTGTAAGGTAAGCTTCTTAAGCTCTTCTTGGTAGGACATAGTAAGTAGAGGCAGGATACATGGTCTACTGTGACAACAACCAACAAATGGATAACTTATAAAAATCATATCTTAAGGACATTGTAGAACTGTGGAAGCAAAGAGGACTAGATGGGCTAAGTTCTCAATCAGGAAGAGCCCTTTCTAGTGATTGAGGTGGCCAGCCATTTTCTTACCTGGGGATATTTACAAACATGGGCACTGGTTATGGATCAGGTTTTCCATAGGCAAAGAGAAAGGAAAAAAAACAGTGAAAGGGTAGACTTGAATCCTACTAAAACAATCATTACACTAAGAGTAAACAGACTAGAAGAAGCACTTCTGGAATGGTGGAGTAAGGGCCTCCAAAAATCTGCTACACTGTGAAAGCAATAAGAACGCTTGCAAATATTGTCAAAACTAACGTTTTCAGAACTCTGGAAATTAACCAAAGGCTTGCAACAGTCCAAGGAGATGATCTTTAAAGCAGAAGGAGAGAAATGACACATCCTGTACAAGGAACCCTCAATGAGGTTAACAGCTGAGTTATCAGAAGCCTTGGAACCAGAAGACATGGGATATGGGATAATATATGTAAAGTGCTTAAAGGGAAAAAAACTGACTGACAAACCAAGAATTCTATATCCAGCACAACTGTCCTTTAAAAATGAGGGACAAATTTAGGCATTCCCATATAAACAAAAGTGGAAGGAGTTTGTTACTACCAGGGCTTCCCTGCAAGAAATTTCAAAGTGAGTCCTTCAGGTTGAAATGAAAGGGCGCTAGACAGTAACTCTAAGCCATAAAAAAAGATCTACAGTAAAGATAAATACAATAACAAATATAAAAGTCAGTATTATTATATTTTTTATTTGTAATTCCACTATTTATTTCCTACAGGATTTAAAAAATAAAGGAATAAAAAAAATTATAAATCTATGTTACTGGAAATACAATGTATAAAGATGTAATTTATGACAACAACATAAAGTGTGGGAATAGTGGGGCATGCTACAAGAGATAATAAAGGAATTCAGCAAAGTTGCAGGGTACAAGATCAACATGCAAAAATCAGTCACATTTCTATACACTTTCAGTATACAAGGTGGAAAGGGAAGTAAGAACACAATTCCATTTAAAACAGCATCTAAAAGAATAAAATATCTAAGAATAAATCTAATCTAAGGGGTGAAAGTGTTGTACACTGAAAACACAAAATATTGTTGAAAGAAATTAAAGAAGACCTAATAAGTAGAAAAAGAACCCACGTTCATAGGTGGGAAGACAGAGTATTGTTATGGTGACAATACTACCCAAAGTGATCTACAGAGTGAACACAATCCCTAACAAAATTCTGATGCCCTTTTTTTTTTCAGGAATGGAAAAGCCAATCTTCAAATTCATATGAAGTTGCAAGAACCCTGAAGAGCCAAAATCATTTTTAAAAAGAATGAAGTCAGAAGACTCACACTCCTGATTTCAAACCTTATTACAAAGCTACAGTAATCAAAACAACACAGTATTGGTATAGAGATAGACTTATAGACCAAAGTACTAGAATAAGTATCCCAGAAATAAACCCAGACATCTGTGGTCAGTTGATTTTTTGACAAGGGTACCAAGTCGATCCAAAGGGAAAGAACTGTCTCTTCAACAAGTGGTACTGTGCCAACTGAATTTTCACATGCAAAAAAATAAAGCTGGACCCCCTACCTCACACCGTACAAAAATTAACTCAAAATAGATCAGAGACCTAAATGTAAGATCTAAAACCACAAAACTCTTAAAAGAAAGTATAGAAATAAATTTTCATGACTTTGGATTTGGCAATGGACTTTGATATGATACCAAAAGCATGAGGAACAAAAGAAAAACTAGATAAATTAGACTTAATCAAAATTAAAAATATTTGTGCCCCAAAGACATTATTATAAGAAAATGAAAAGACAACCTACAGAATAGGAGAAAATATTTGCAAATCATATATCTGATAAGGGTTTAATATTCAGAACATATAATGAACTCCTACAACTCAACAGAGAAAAGACAAACAACCCAATTAAAAATGAGCGAACGGGGCTTCCCTGGTGGCGCAGTGGTTGAGAGTTTGCCTGCCGATGTAGGGGACACGGGTTCGTGCCCCGGTCCGGGAAGATCCCACATGCCACGGAGCGGCTGGGCCTGTGAGCCATGGCCGCTGAGCCTGCCCGTCCGGAGCCTGTGTTCCGCAACGGCAGAGGCCACAATAGTGAGGCCCGTGTACAGCAAAAAAAAAAAAAAAATGAGCGAAGGACTTGAATAGACATTTCTCCAAAGAAGATATACAAACGGCCAATAAGCACATAACAAGACACTCAATGCTGTTATTCATTAGAGTAATGCAAACCAAAATCACAATGAGATACCACTTCACACCTGTTAGGATGGCTATAAGCATTTTTTTTTAAGTGTTGGCAAGGATGTGGAGAAATTCGAATCTGCATACATTTTTGATGGGAATGTAAAATGGTGTAGCCACTATGGAAAACAGTTTGATGGTTCTTCAAAAAGCTAAACATAGAATTACTATATGACTTGTTAATTTCACACCTAGGTGTATACGTAAAAAAATTAAAAACAGGGACTCAAACTTCTATGTCAATGTTCATAGCAGCATTATTCACCATAGCCAGAAGTTGGAAACAACCCAAGTATCTATCCACAGATGAAAGGATAAACAAAATGTGGTACAAATATACAATGAAACAGTATTCGGCCATAAAAAAGAATGAAATTCTGATCCATGCTACAACATGGATGAACCTTGCAAACATTATGCTAAGTTAAGTAAGCCAGACACAAAAGGACAAATATCATATGATTCCATTTATGTGAGGTATCTAGAATAAGCAAATTCATAGAGACGGAAAGTAGAATAGAGTTTACCAGGGAGGAAGAGAGGGGAATATAGGGAGTTATGGCATAATGATTACAAAGTTTCTGTCTGGGGTGATGAAAAGGTTTTGGTAATAAGTATGAGTGATTTTTTTTTTTTTTTTTTGCGGTACGCAGGCCTCTCACTGTTGTGGCCTCTCCCGTTGCGGAGCACAGGCTCCGGACGCACAGGCTCAGAGGCTGGCTCACGGGCCCAGCCGCTCCGCGGCATGTGGGATCTTCCTGGACCAGGGCACGAACCCGTGTCCCCTGCATCGGCAGGAGGACTCTCAACCACTGCGCCACCAGGGAAGCCCAGTATGAGTGATTTTTGAGCAACATTGGCAATGTAATCAAAGCCACTGAACCATACACTTAAAAATGGCTAAAATGGCACTTCTATGTGATATATTTTTACCACAGTAAAAATATTTCAAAAACAAAAGTAAATGGACAAAATACTCCAATTAATAAACAAAGATTGTTAAGACTGGACTTTCTAAAAGAACCAACTATGTGCTGTTTTCAAGATACACTTTATTTTTTGTTTGTTTGTTTCTTTGTTTTGGCTGTGTTGGGTATTCGTTGCTGTACACAGGCTTTCTCTCTAGTTGTGGTGAGCAGGGGCTACTCTTCGTTGTGGTGTGCGGGCCTCTCACTGAGGTGGCTTCTCTTACTGCGGAGCACAGGCTCTAGGCACGGGGGTTCAGTAGTTGCAGCACGTGGGCTCAGTAGTTGTGGCGCGTGGGCTCTAGGCACATGGGTTTCAGTAGTTGTGGCACACGGGCTCAGTAGTTGTGGCTCGCGGGCTCCAGCGTGCAGGCTCCATAGTTGTGGTGCACGGGCTTAGTTGCTCCGCGGCATGTGGGATCTTCCCAGACCAGTGATTGAACCCGTGTCCCCTGCACTGGCAGGCAGATTCTTTTTTTTAACATCTTTATTGGAGTATAATTGCTTTGCAATGTTGTATTAGTTTCTGCTGTATAACAAAGTGAATCAGCTATGTGTACACATATATCCCTATACCCCCTCCCTCTTGCATCTCCCTCCCACCCTCCCTAACCCACCCCTCTAGGTGGTCACAAAGCACCGAGCTGATCTCCCTGTGCTATGCAGCTGCTTCCAACTAGCTATCTATTTTACATTTGGTAGTGTATATATGTCAATGCTACTCTCTCAGTTCGTCCCAGCTTACCCTTCCCGCTCCCCATGTCCTCAAGTCCAAAAGAGAAAAACAAATACCGTATGCTAACGCATATATATGGAATTTAAAAAAGAAAAACAAATGGTTCTGATGAACCTAGGGGCAGGACAGGAATAAAGTTGTAAATGTAGAGAATGGACTTGAGGACATGGGCAGGCAGATTCTTAACCACTGCGCCACCAGGGAAGTCCCAAGATACACTTTAAATAATAAAAATAGATTGAAAGTAAATGGATGGGAAAAGATACATCATGAAAACACGAACAAAAAATGTTGTGTAACTATACAAATATGTGAATATACAGCCAAAGTAACTGTAACTAGAAAGTAAAACTTAAAGATACAGAGGAACATTTCATGACAATAAAAGGGTCAGTTAAACAGAAAGACGAAGCAATCCTAAATTTGTGTGAACTTAATAATATAGCTTCAGAATACATGTAGAAAAATAGACTGAAAAAAGTAAAAAGGGAAAAAAAAGTAGAAAAAATAGACAAATCTACAAGTATAGCTGGCGATTTTGACACATTTCTCTGAATAACTGGTATAAGAAGTAGACAAAGTCAATTAGGATACAAGGAATTTAAACAACAGTATTAACCAACTTGACCTACACTGAACATGATACTCAATGACTGCAGAATACATATAAGTGCACGTGGAATACAAAATAAGCACTAAAGAAAAGTCTCAACCAATATCAGAGGAGTAAAATTATACAGAATATGTCCTCTGACAACAGTGGAATTAAACCAGCAATCAAAACAGAAAGATAACTAAAGTATTCCCACTCTCCCTCCTCCACCACCTAGTCATTCTCCATCTAGCTCCAGTCATAACATTTATTACAGCATGATTTTTAAAATATGTTTCATTTTTTCCCTTCTCCCCACCTAGACAGTAAGCTCATGAGAGAAAGACCTCATCTACTTGTTTACTGTGGTATCTCCCAGTGCATAAAACACTGTCTGACTCAAGATGGGCTTTCAATAAGTATTTGTTGAGTGAATTTAAAGCACTGATGAAGGGGTTAATCTTAAAAAGAACCAGATGTGTTGTCCCCTGATACTGGAATAAGGAAGATGAAGATGTGGGAGCATTTTGATCAGGACATTTTTGGTTGGTAGTAAAAGAAACCCAGCTTAAACTGACTTAAGCAGAAAAGGAAGCTTCTGGTTCCCTGAATTAAAAAGACCAGTGGTAGTGTTACCTTCAGGAGTAGCTGGATCTAGGGGCTCAATGATGACGTTTGTTTCATCTCTCTTCCTTTCTCCATCTCTTAGAGCCATTTTGACTTCAATCTCATGCAGGACTTCTCCTCATGGTGAAAAGATACCCATGAGTAACTCCCAACCTTTATCCTCCTAGCTTAGTCATCCCAGCAGAATGTTAACTTCTCAGTCTGAATCATTCCAACAAAACTCTGAAGTGATTTCTCATTGGACATTCTTTGGTCCTATCTATATCTATTCAAAACCCAATTACCAGGGCCTGGCAGATAGATGCTACTTATTGGATGCCTGAATTCAAAGGGTAGGGTTATTCCCATCCAAACTAGACAGACTGAGCATGGCAAGTGTTCTCCCAAAGGAAATCTGAGATGCTGTCACCAGAAGCAAGGGGCATGCATGCTGTGCAGGCAAAACCTATAAAAGCCCTCTCTAGGGCAGATGTAACAAACTTATGGATAAAAAATGGAAAGTTGTGAAACATCTCCCCTAACAGCCTCAATGGGCCACTGCGAAGGAGATGGTAAAGGTATGGATGAATCTGTGGAGGGTGTGGGAGATTGAGCTGAACAAAAACAAGACAAAGATTTACAAGCTACAGTGGGCATGGCAATGATGGTATCAGTCTTCACAGTTGTACAGTTCTATTTTCAAGTCACCTGGGGATTAGAGTGGAGAAAGCTGAGAGTAGTACTGTCCCAGAGCTGGGGGTTTGCTTGGTGGGTTGCATGGAGGGGCAGAGGTACAAAGGATTGAAGATTCTGGAGGGGGAACAAATCAAATAACCAGTCATGAGATCGGACAGAGCAGTGACAGGAGAGAAGTAACAGATGAAGAGAGCATGAAGAGACCTGGGAGGCTCAGTGGGGCACAGAGCAGGCATGAAGTGTGAAGGACCACCTCCACCTTTTTCTGGAGAACCTCCTGCCCACCCCACCCCCCTGTTTAGCCATGTGCATAATGAGTTGTGTATCACATCCAGACTCCATGTTGGGCACATGACAAGGCCTGAAGATCATTGTATTTTATTCTCCAACCACAGTGATTGGATCAGGGTGAACACATGACCCAAACTAGGCCAATAAGAGCCATCCCTAGGAATTTTGCTATGAGTCTGTTAAGAAATACGCTTTCCCTTTCTGCCAGGATAGTTAATCAGCCATAATATAAGTCTGCAGTTGCTAGAGGCCTACTCTGCAACATCAGGGGCAAACCTCTTTGAGAACAAAGTCTGTAAAGAGTGAAATGAGGGGCCTCCCCTAGTGGCGCAGTGGTTGAGAGTCCGCCTGCCAATGCAGGGGACGCGGGTTCGTGCCCCGGTCCGGGAAGATCCCACGTGCCGCGGAGCGGCTGGGCCCGTGAGCCTTGGCCGCTGAGCCTGCGCGTCCGGAGCCTATGCTCTGCAACAGGGGAGGCCACAACAGTGAGAAGCCCGCGTACTGCAGAAAAAAAAAAA
>NW_020173979.1:3539036-3582685 GCF_003031525.2 Neophocaena asiaeorientalis asiaeorientalis | reverse complement strand
TGAAAAAAAAAAAAAAAAAAAAAAGAGTGAAATGAGCTGAAAGAAAGAAAGAAAAAAGAAATGCCGGATCATATCTTTGGTCATCTGGACTCAGCCATTTCTGATCGACCCTTAGACTTTTCAGTTAAAGCAGAGACTTCCTCTTCCAGGTATGATGAAGTAGACCACAGCAGATCTACGCTCCCTCTGAGAACTGGAAAAGTTGGGGGAAAATATCTATTTTTAAAGACTATTTGAAGACACTGGAAATCCACTGAAACAACCAGAACTAGAGGGAACAAGACTCAAAGAGGAAGAATTGTGAAGGGTGAGTTGGATTCTGGAGACACATTTTCCTTAGGGGCACTTTTTGATTCAGGGTGCAGGGAAAGGAGACAGGAAGGCAGGCTTTTCCTGAGCAGAGCTCCCTACTAGGGGACAGAGAAACTGACAGAGCTTTTGTAAGTCTCACAGGTCTGGAGAGACAAACTTGGAGACTAAAGAGGCCAGGATTACTATGAGAAGGAGGGGACAGAGATCTGAGCCTGGCACTAGTTTTCCCCTCAAGACATCTGTGAAATTCTCAAGCTAAACAGAAAGACTTTAGAAACCAGAGTGGTGTTTTCAGCAATCTTACGACGCTGGGGAGCCAAGGACTGGAATTCAGGCCTAGCCAGAGGGAGGGGTCCCAGTGAGCACACCAGTCTCTCAACTGGAAACCCTGGAGGACTGTGCCCTGTGAGCAGGAGGAAACCAGAGTTATATGGAGTCTTCCCTAAACTGCAACCCAGCCTCAATCCAGCTCAGTTTGATTAGGTTAAGGTGATTAGTCCCCACACTATCTGCCTAACTGAGGAAAAGGGGAATGAACCTTCTCTGAAGAAAGAAAACATCATCTGGAGACTTACAACTTTTTTAAGCACAATGTCTGCTATTTAATCAAAAATTACTAGGTATGTCAACAGACAAGATCACATGACTAAAACAAAGTTTAAAAAAAATAGAAACTATTGTAGGAGCCAATAAATCTCCTTTTTTGTTTAAACCATTTTGAGGTGGGTTTCTATCATGCACTATAGAAAGAATCTTAACTAATACACTCAGAGGCCTTCACTGCCCACTCCAGCCCATTAACATCACAGCACCCATGGCAGAACTTACACCACAGTTTTCTCTCCTGCTTTATCCAGGTTTGAACTAGAGAGAACACTTCAGACCCAAAGGTCCTGATTTTTCACTAAGACATGATTGGGTTTCCATAACAAAAGTTGTCATATATTTACATTCCCTGTCTTTCAGCAGCAACAGCAATCATGGCTATCCACCTGTGTGGAACTTTCTAGTTTATCAAATGGTTCACATACATTACCAATAGCCAAAGTCACGTGGAGTATTTAAGGTAAATATTAGTTTCTCCATTGATAGATGAGTAATCCTGAGTATGTGGCTATACCTTGGGTGTAGATGAAGAAGCTAAATATTAGGGAGGTTAAATGACTTTCCCAAGGTCACACAGAAGTAAACAGCAGAGTAGTGTATTGGACCCAGGCATTCTGACTCCACAGACAATGGGTCCAGTAGCCCTGCATTCTAGTCCTAGTTCTAGTGTTCATTGGCTCTGCAACCTCGAGACACTCACTTCACCTCTCTGTGCCTCAGCGTATTCAACTGCCCTCCAACGCTGTATGTCTTGCCCTTGACCTTCCCTGACAGTCTTCAAAATGTATCTAGTCTATATTCCCAACTTTTAGAACAAAAAGCTCTTACTACGAGGTCCCTGGATTCCCATTTAGGTGGATCCATTCACACCACGGAATTCTAAATAAATTTTGTGTGATTGTGTGAATGTGCATTTTGTGAGGGCACATCAGAGTTCTATGACTCCAAAAACTTAAGAATCCTGCCTTAGAGCCATGCTGGATGAGCAGCCACACATGACATGCCTTAACAGGTTTCCTCTTCTCTGGTTGGATTTGCAACTGAACAAGAACTTTCAATGCCTAACCCAAGGCAACGATAAATGTCAGAATTACAGACACCAAGGCCAATTCAAAGGGCAGTTTAGGGTGTGAAATTTTTGTCTCCTTCAATAAAAATAACACTCATAATGACAGTGCTTCTAGCACTTACAGCTGATACCTCCATTTTGGTTTTGAGCTTCATTAAGAATTCTGTCTTCAAGAAAGGAACGGAAATAATGATACCCCACTGTATGGTTCTAAGAGGTTAAAAGAACTGTTCAGGTTCAACAGTCAGTGCCTGGTCCCTTCTTTTTCTCTCTTCGGAGGCATAACCAGGACTTGGAATTGGAAGTTCCTGAAATTGTGACTGCTGGCCATGTGGGTTCTTTATTCCTCCCTGGGGTGGAATCAGTGCAGTGAGAAGGGGGCAGAGTCCTAAGCACATTTCTTCCCCACACCCCTTTCCTGTCTTCTAAAGCCCAGACTCAATAGGCAGTCCACAGAGCTCCCCTCCCAGGACGCCATTCCCAAGGCACAGAGAGACGGCAAAAGTAGCCAGGATCCACAGCATAGTGTTAACAAATCACATTTTCTTAATAGCATACTATCCCCTTAGTCACATGTGTGTTTGTGGGTATGCTGGAGATTACTAACCAAGTGCAGTTGGCCTCACGCTGACAGCCAGGACACACGTGTGCGAGTGCATGCACACACACACACACACACACACACACACACGTTTAGAGGATGCCTGCGGCCAATTTCTTGCCTGGCAAACCAGAAATATTTCAGTGGTTTATAAATATGATCCCCATCCATCTTGGGACACTTCTCAGGTTCAAGCCCATCTGGGTCAGGTGCTCACAGGGCTCTGAGTTCCTTTCCATCCACACCCACACTCCACCCCAGCAAGCCTCCCACATCCCATGATGCACAGCGAACTCCTCAGCACTGAAGAAACACCTAAACTGGACAGTTTCACAGGCTGCATCAGTCATGTCTTGATTTGTTCTTTTTTTCTCTCATGTTACTGAACTGTTATTTTTTCCACTCATATACCACCACCTCTCACCCCTCCCAAATCAGCCTGTTGGAAAAGATGTTTATTTTGCTTTTCCCTTGGCATAATTTAATATCAGACAAGTGCATCTCTGATGCAGACAGTATATTCCTGGGGCATACATTGGAGATTCTGGTTGATTAGAATTACAAATGTGTCATGCAATCCTGGCCAATTTGGAATTGGCACCCTGCCACCATGTTTGTGTCCTTTCGGCCTTGCCAGCGGTTGCAAATATTGTCGGGAGGGGCGGGGCGCTTTTCTCAGCAATAAGTTAGGATTTCATAAATAGCTGGCAGGGCCTTAAAAGAAGCCTGCTCTTTAACCTGAGATAATGTATGTTTTCTTTCTACTTACTTGGAGTAGGTCGTGTTGGGAGCCACCCAAGCTCACTTTTAAATCATTTCTCTACACGCCAGACGCAGCTTTTGAAGTCGTCTGCCCCAGCCCACAGGGAAGCCAGAGCCCTGGCCTCTACCAGCGGCCCCACTGTGTGCCCCACCGCCCATAACAGGAAGTGTGTCAGAGCCGGGTGGGCACAGGGTGGGTGGAGCAGGCCCACAGGGCTCGGTTCCACCAAACGGAAAATCCTCTGACGTGTCCTCGGTGTACGCGTCTGGAGCTCCAGCAGGTCAGATGTCACCCTTGCCTCCAAGCCTCAACACCCTTTGTGTCTGCCCTGTTGGCCTTCAGATGTAGCACATGGCAGGACAGCATGCTTTTTCAAAGTGCAGGCCACAGGAAATCACATTTGAAGGGCCTGGCATGGAGGGTATTTTTATACTGTTCACTTTTTCCCTTTTCTTTTCATCTGTTTTCTGCATTTTTTTCAGTTTGCTTTCGCTCCTTGATTTATTGTTGTATTCTTCTATTTTTAAACCAAGACATACTTTCCCATCAGACCCTTTAATGTAACTCATATGAAAATTAGTGATGGGTGGACCTCAGACGGCGCAGGGGCTGGTTCCAGTAGGAACTGACTTCCCAAAGTGTAGATGCTTATCTGAATCCACACCAGCTGCTGTGGGCTGGGGGAGCAGAGCAAGCAGGAGAAACAACCTCCTCTCTTCCTGCCTCACTAACCAACCTGGGGCTCAACTGTGTGGGCTCCTGCCCCTTCTGCTTGAACTTGTAATGAAGGGTGTCCTCGTCCCAGTTTGCCTCCCCTTCCACAGGGAAACATGGGCAATCCAGTAAGGATCATGGAATCCCCAACACGGGAAGGAAGAAAACCAGTCTGACCCAACCTAGCGTGCTCACCTTGGGGACTGGTCTATAGGAGCCGGATTTCGGAGCAGGATGGGATGATGGGTCCGGGTCCTACTCAACCCTCTTTGAAGCTCCTCCACGTCTCAAGGAAACCACGTGAGCACCAAAGCCAGAGAGACCTGGCCTGAGATCCCTGCTAGCATTGTGGCCAGGGGTGAACCTCTTTAACGATCTGTGCCTCAGTTAGAATCTGAATGAAATGCTTTTCTTCTAGGGTTGTCAAAATTAAAGCAATGGTTTGTCAAAGAAATGGCAGGTGCTCGGTAAAGTGGTAGCTGGTCCTATGATTCACAGATTTGTTCCTATCTCCCCATTCAGTCTGAATTCATCTCCTTTCCCCCCATCTTCCAGCTGAGAATTGGTCAGTCTCCCTTCTATTTATTTCTTATGTGTCTTATGGGTCTCTCCTCCCTCTGCCCAAATCAGAGAGTTTATGAAAGATAAGGACCATACACCGTGTGGCCTGGCAGTTAAAAACACAGACTTTAGACACCAGTAGTCTATCTTCACTGCTCATGAGTGAGCTCATTCAACCATTCAGCACAGATGACTGAGTTCTTTTAAGTGTTGAGGATTCCGCAGAGAGCAGTATAAACCTGGTTCCCACAGCAGGAACCCCTGGTCCTCCCCATCTTACTTCAGCCCCAGCTGCGGCAGACATTTCAAGCTCAAATGGGCCTCATGCTGGCAGCACCCACCTAACAGGTACACTGCATCACGTTCTGCTTCCTGTCCCAAGAAATTTTCTGACATCTGAAGGGCCTATTTGGATCTTATGCAAATGCAGCCCAGGAGTGTGGGGTTAACACTCCCGGGAGCTACCCTCAACCAATGGGAAACAAAGCCGGTGGAGACATCCTGCAGCCTCCTGTCCTTCACGTAGACAATTCTGGGAGATTTCTGTACACTTGTCAGAGGTCCTAGGGTAACTGACCCCCTACTGTCTACGGCGGTGACCTTGGTAGCGCCCCCTCCTACTGACTTCTCCTTCTGCTCTCTCCCACTCTCCCTTCTCCCTCCCTCCTGCTTCCTCCCAAATCAACCACCTGCACCTGAATCCTTGAGTTAGGCTCTGCTTTCAGGAGAACTAAAGCTAAGATAATTTCTGCTCTTATAATGTTTATAATTCAATGAGTGTAGAGAGACAATAAGTAAATAAATAAGTAACAAAGAAATCAGATAGTGGGACTTCCCTGGCCGCCCAGTGGCTAAGACTCCACGCTTCCAATGAAAGGGGCGTGGGTTCGATCCCAGGCTGGGGAACTAAGATCCCACACGCCACACGGCATGGCCAAAAAATAAAAGAAAATAAATAAAAAATCAAAGAAATCAGATAGTGCTGTGCAGAAAATTAAAATAGGCTGATCCAACAGAGAATGATGAAGGGTCTAACTTTATGCTGGGTGGTCAGGAAAGGTCTCTCTCAAGCCACAAGAAAGAGTCACCCTTGTGATGTCCAGGGAGAAGAGCATCCATGGCAGCCAAATAGCTGGGAGAAGGCCCTGGGATGAGAATGATGTTGGCACAGTCTAAACACCTGAAGAAGGTCAGGGTGGTTGAAGCATGTGGATGGAAAAGAGAATGGTCCAAGACAGGCTCAGAGAGGGAAACAGAGCCAGATCAAGTAAGTTTTGTATAAGTCAGGATAAAGAGTTTAAATCTTGTTCCTAGTATGTTAAGGACCATCGGAGGGTATTTTAAGCAAGCTAGTGTGACATGATCTGATTTACACTAATTAACCTCTTCCAATCTCAGTTTGTTCCTCTGTAATTATCCATAACACTGGTGGGAATGAGGATTTAATGAGATCACGTGTGTGAAGGGCTCAGTACAAAGCCTGAAATAGATCTACTCCACGTGTATGTTCACTATAATTATTATTCCTGTTCTGCGTCCATAGCTTACTCTACAGGGCCCAAAACAAAACGGGCATTTACATATTTACTGGATGGTTTAGAATACGAACAACAGTCAAAGAAATTATCTCATGATAGAAGATTATAGTGTTCCATGGACTCGGATCCCAACTCTGCCACTTAGGAATAAGTCACCCACCTCTTTGAAGGCTCACCTCCTCTGCAAAAGAGGGAAAGTGGTATCTATCCCGTGGGACTGTTGTGAGCTAATGCATTTAACATGTGAAGTAGATGTGGCTTCTGGTGGGCAGGATGGGGGTAGGGGTGTGCAGTGGTGACTGAAGCACAGTTTGGGGTTTCTTGAAACTCCATATAAATACAGTCAGAGCAACTAGATAGCAAAATCCAAAACCCACGTACAGCATTTACACCCAAACTAAGTAAAAGCGAATGCCCACAAATCCTGAAGCACCAGCAGCCATAAGACCGGCATGTCATTGACATCTGTGAGGGAGAAAGTAGGAGGAAGTAACAAGGTGTCTGATGGCCCTGAGTACAGAGGAACCCCCGCAATAGCACAGAGGCGTTCATGAGAAAGTGCAACAGGCCCATTTGAAAACAGCAGCTGAAACTAGTAGAGATTTTGCCAAATCTAATAGGGGATGAGTGCTATCATTAAGGGCTGAGGACTGGTGTAGTTCAGTCCCTACAAAGTCTCAAAATGGACCCACAGAGCTCCTTTCCAAGACAGGATCCTACAACAAGGAGAAACTGTTGGGTATGGAATCAAAATTAAACAGAGCAAGGAAAACATAGAGAAAGGAAGGAAAAAGTACAGATAAAGTGGGGGAGGGGAACAGAGTCAGGAAATCTCAAAAAAACAAGCTGTTGTATTTTTTAACTTAACATGAAAATAACAGAAGAGGGAACTGTGAAGTTATAAAAGCTTCCTAAATCAACTTTCATTCTAGAAGTTCAGGAATATTAGATTAACAGAAAAAGTATCAAAAACAAATTCCTTACAAAGTTACTGTAAGAAAAAAGATTAAAGAATAGAAAAATATTCCAACAAATAACAAGAGAACACCAGAAAAATCCTTTTAAAAAGAGATTAAAATTCTAACATATTTCAAAATAAATAAAAGATATTAAGAATAACATACATCAAATTTTTAAAACCTCAGAAATCAGATAATAGAATTCAACACAGAGCTAGAAATAAAAGAAAAAAATAATTTTATAAATGAAGACTAAACTGGAGGAAACACAAGTGCAGACAATACAACAAATAATGTCTTAAGAGAAATACAACGTGAAAAAGAGAATTTTAAAAAAAGATTTAGAAAAAATAATAATAATTTGAGAGAAAGTTACAAATACTGAACATAGGCAAAGAAGATCCAATATACGGATAAAAGAATTCCCAAAAGAAAACCAAAGCAAGACAACAAAACTGATACTAAAATCTATGATTTGAGAAAATTTCCTAAACTAAAACGATTTGAAACTGCCTATTGAATTAGGACACCATGCACCTGAGAATTTAGTGACCTAACTTGACCAATACCAAGTCATATTTTAGTGAAATTATTGAAATTTAAAGAAAAAGAAAAAAAAGTCCTTTGGGCATCTAGAGAAAAAAAAAAGATTGTGACTCATAATGGAAAGAAAATGTGATTTTCATCAGACTTTTTGACACCAGTGCTTTATGCCAGAAGACACAGGAAAGAAAAAGTGAGCCAAGGATTTTATAACCAGCAAAACTAATTGTTGAATATAAAGGGTACAAAGTGTTATCAACTCCAGGAATATTATTTCCGTAAGCCTATTGTAGACACTACAAGAGAACAAGCTTCAGACAATAAAAACACCTAGTGGGATAAATTATGTGTCGAACTAAGACTAAATGAGAGTTAAAAGGGAGAGATTCCAGCAGAAAAATGGTTCTTTGTTCTAACATTGTGGATATAGTACAGCCATTGTTTTAAATGAGGAAAAATGGAGCTAATATATGAGGACAACTGTTTCCAGTAATTTTAATCAGTGGTGGTAGCACTGATATTGTTACTTTGAGGTTGCTACATGTATAAAGTGGGACCAAGCAATGAGTAATTATGGTCTATACTACGTCCCATTAGTAGAAACTAGGGCTCCTTGGAGAAATGGCTGATTTCAGATCTGGAACTGGACACACACAAAACAAGCCTGGAACATCTTGACAGGCCAGATAGCTTCAAGCTATCAAAGGCTGCCAAAGTTGTATCAGAAGGAACCAGAAGCCAATGTGAAGAGACTCCCACTTGCCAAAGACAGGACAATTTGAGCTCCAGCAAGGCTAAGAGTGGCAATGTACTGAAATCCATCAAATATGTTAAATCCATGAGTTTGTCATTATATGTTTAAAAAACTAATTGGTTTAGAGATTATAATACTAAGTGAAGTAAGTCAGAAAGAGAAAGACAAATACCATATGATATCACTTATATGTGGAATCTAAAATATGACACAAATGAACTAATTTACAAAACAGAAATAGACTCACAGATATCGAAAACAAACTATGGTTACCAAAGGGGAAAGGGGGTGGGGGAGGGATAAATTAGAAGTTTGGGATTAGCAGATACAAACTACTATATATAAAAAAGATAAACAACAAGGTTCGACCGTATAGCACAGGGAACTGTATTCAGTGTCCTGTAATCAAACATGATGGAAAAGAATGTGAACTATATATATATATAAAACTGAATCACTTTGCTGTACACCAGAAACTGACAAAACAAAACAAAGCAAAAACCCAAAAAAACTAATCGGTTGCTTTTGGTGGATGATAGGGATCCAATTTATTGTCTTGAAAACTAGATAAATAAGGGAAGCAATCAAGTGTTAACCTGTCTTTCCTATATACACTTACCAATCAGTAACCCAACGGGAGATTGGGGAAGCATCTCCTTAAAAATTGTTGCAGGGGGGCTTCCCTGGTGGCGCAGTGGTCGAGAGTCCGCCTGCCGATGCAGGGGACGCGGGTTCGTGTCCCGGTCCGGGAAGATCCCACATGCCGCGGAGCGGCTGGGCCCGTGAGCCACAACTACTGAGCCTGCGCGTCTGGAGCCTGTGCTCCACAACAAGAGAGGCTGCGATAGTGAGAGGCCCGCGCACCGCGATGAAGAGTGGCCCCCGCTTGCCACAACTAGAGAAAGCCCTGGCAGAGAAACGAAGACCCAACAGAGCCCTAAATAAATAAATAAATAAATATTAAAAAGAAAAAAAAAAAAAAAAATTGTTGCAGGAAATATGTAAAAACAAAATGATAGGACTAGGTTATCACAATTTTTGCAACCCCCAGTGAATTAATGGATGTAGCACTGAGCAACAATGACTGCCAAAATCACAAAAAAGCAAAACCAGATATTATAGTTCCTGATGAAAAGTATACACCACCACCTGCAGTCCTGCCAAAGGGATTAAACCTGAGTCTGATCAAGCCTCCACCAGCTGCCAATTTGCAGGAAATACAGGGAACAAAGGAATGTGTTAAACTGCACTGAGAGAACGCAGACAGCAACATCCCTAGTGTTGGGGAGTACTCAGGTCAGCTGATCTGGGTTCTTGAACACAAACATTACAGGGGGGAAAAAAGAGTACGGGGGAACCTATAGATTAAAAAAGAAAGTATTAATATCTGGTGTAGAGTAGGCACTCAATGAATGTCTACTCCTGTTGGTTGAATGGATGACAGATTGATCAAAGACTCGATGAATAAGTGAATTTCTCGAGAGTGGAGACCTCATCTGTCTTTGAGCACTGCTGCATTCCCCAGCACCAGCACAGTGCCTGGGAAATAGTAGGTGCTCAATTAATATAAGCTGAAGGGATGGACAGCTATGTCTTCAGTGTGTCTCACCAGCACAGGTGAGCATCTCATTTATTCTCACAACAGCCCCCATTCGGAATCCACATGCTTTCTGTCCTCTGGATTTTAACAATGCTAATGACATAAACTGTCTTCCTTTTCTCTCTTCAAATCCACGCACCTCAATTTCTCTCGAAGCTCTCCCTGATTAGCACAGTGCATCTGGAGCTCTCTCCCCTCTGAACCTTGAATTCCAGCTATATTTACTGCTGCTCTCTCATATGGTACAAAAGCCATCCTCATAGCCTTCTTGCATACAACTTGAGCTGCCTAACCCGACATCCAGGATCCATCGTGAGCTGATCTCTGCTAGTGTCCACCACTGCCCTCCTGTAGCCAGTTACTCAGACACACCATGCTCTTCCCGTTAGGCCTGCCTGATGTTGCAACACGTGGTCCCCCTACCAGTACCACTCTCCCTGCTCCTTTCCCTGCTAGTGGGTTCCTTTAAGATTTAACTCCTCTGGAAGCCTTCTTTGGAGTCTCTCTCCAGAGATCTCAGGCTGAGGCCCTCTTCCATATTCCTTATACTATAGTGTGATGGTCTGCCTACAGGCTGCCTTCCTCAGCAGACTTGGAGTTCCTTGAAGTCCAACTGGATCATTTGTCCCTGTGTCCCCAGGACCCAACAGAGCACCTCAAATCCCCATCCTCCAAGCCCCCATAAGTATACTTTTCCAATGTCCCCTGTCTGAGACACTATGATTCACTGTCAGAGCCGTGCTCTCCCTTGCTTGGCTAGTTTAATAAACTCAGTTTCCCTGCTGGTTCTTGAATGGACTTCAACAGAACCGAGGGCAGTGTCTGGCACTAGTGGATACTTGGGAAGATGTCTGTAGGCAATGGAGGGATTATAAAAGCAGACTGAGTATTGTGCATCAGACATGAATGATGGATTAAATTTTTGTCATTTTGTTATTATTCATGATTTTTCAAAAGGGCACAGAGGAGGGTAGTTTGGGTTGACAAATATGTATTTACCTTACTTTACCTTGGAGACAGCCAACCTCTCCCAGCTTGATCTATTATTTCAGAGACAGAAAAAATAACTTGCTTATCCCGAAAAGAAGGGGAAATTTATCTGAAAAAGTATTATTCTTTTATTCATCCAAACATACACACACACACAAATCCCTTCTCCCTTTGGTAGTGTAGTTTCTGACTTTTAAAAAAATGGTTGTTCCTTTCTGCTTGAAAGGCTGTATTAGCTATCCAGGGAATACTAGCCCTTTCCTTGGACTCAAAAAAGTATTTTATCCATTAAAATCTAACCAGGGTGTAGTAACCATAAAACGCAGCCACTCTGTTAGGAAGACGGATATCCTCAAAGATTTATGTCTGGCCGTCTCAAAGAAAATGTGTAAGATGGAGTTTTCTCAGAGACTTCCTGGCTGCACTCCACCCCACACATAATTTCTGTTTGTATAAACCTCAGCTCAAAACTCAGGAAGGGTTAAGGGAAACCTTTCTGAACCACAGGTTATGTCTGCTTACCACCCTCGGTTGACCGTTTGGAATGAACTAACCAGTCCCTAACCAGCACACAACTGGTGTTTGGATGGAATTAAGCAGCCTCTTCAGTCCAAATGCTCAGATCGTCTGGGGTCTCAGATTCCATCCAGATTTGGGATGAGGGTCTACTCAAAGTCATTTGCATGTCCCTATAATTGTGGCAAGAGATAATGAAAACACACCACACGATTAGTCTCCAGGATATGGTGGAGACCATTGGAAACATCAGAATTCGGGAAGGGGTGGAGAAGGGGGTGTGACTATTTTGAATGAACCTGAAAGAAAATACTTCCCGAAGCTTCTTTCAGAAGGCGATTTCAGTTCCAATTTTTCATAAGGTTGGAAAAAGTTAAGCAAACGAGAACTATAGACACTTGTTTATAGAAGGTTTTTCTCTTTAATTGCTGTTTCTGTTTCATGAAAGAAAAGTCCCATAAAATAAAAGCTCGTTTCTGGTTCAGCGAAGCAGCGAGACTCCTGAAACTGCCACAAAAAAAGGCTGGCTTGACTCTGGCCAGCTGAGGAGTCCTGAGGACTTGAAGGTCTATATATTTCCGTAGCAAGGTATGTGCTTTCCCACCCTCCACCCTAAAGGTCTCTCCATACATTTGAGACGGTTTTTAAAATCTGAACTGTGGGACCATCTGGTCTCTGGCAAGCATTCCAGACAAGTGGTTTTCTAAGAAGCCAAGTTCTGGTTTGACTCTTTGATTGGAAAAGTATCTATTTCACTAAGGGTGATAGGCCCCTGGATGTATTCTCACCAAAAAACCCATAAACCAATACTTGAAATGCCAGCAATGAGTTGTAGGGAATTCTTCTGGTCTGCCTTCAAGGACATAAAACATCACAAAGGTCTTCTCTTTGGCAGAGAAGGGCCTGGCATGAAGAGTTGGCCCAGGGTGTGTGTGGAAAGAGTCAGACGTGGGAGTCAACAGGTTCGAATCCGGACTCTTCCACCAGCAAGCCAGTCTGACCTTAGGTGGGCCTCTTCACTTGTCCTGAGTCTGACTTTCCTCCTGTGTAAAATGGGGGCATTACCCTCGGTCTCGGGAAAGGTGGAGGCTCAGGGAGATGACATTTGTGTGATTCCTTCCACCATGCAGCAGGGCCTTACTAAGCATTGGTTTGAAATCCACCTCCCCACCATTCCAGTAGAGTGATGGAGACGCGAAACCTCTCTGAGGTCACTGAATCCCTTCCAAGACCTCCATGTGGGGTCTTCAAAGAAAACAGAGTTTTTTACCTGCTTTCATTAATGCAATTAACAGGCTCATAAACCCTGGGGCTGGTATAAGGCCCCAGACAGGAGGGATTCTAAAGATGGAGAGGAAGATATTTCCCCTTGGAGCTGGTGCCAAGAAGAGGTGGACCAAAAAATGCATGGGAAGTATTTGCTAATAACTCAATTAGACAACTAAATAGAGAGTAAGAATCACCAAGCCACATGCTTCAGGGCCAGACAGGTAGCATAACCACATCTGGTAACAGCAGGAGAACCCAGGCCCCATCTGAAGGCAGCTGCCAGTACCAGGGAAGTGTCATCATTCAGGAACGTGAGTCAGTGTGGCCTTCAAGAAAAGACAGAAATCTGGATGTACAAGCTTCTAATTTTTTAATATTGACAGGTTTTTTTAAACGTAAACATCTGTCTGCAGGCCAGATGGGTAGGGAGAGATGGCTGTGGTTTGAGGGCTTCACCAAGAAGGTGGGGCTCATGCCAGGTCTTGAATGGGGAGTGGAATTTAGATTTGCTTATTTGCGTGTACCACGTGGACACTTCTTGGGAGGTGGTGTGGCTAGGTGGTTATGGACTGGGTGTCTGATTCCTCATCTGCAAAATAAGAAAAATGAAGTCTGTTCGGCGAGCGATAGTGAGGATCAAGTGAGATCAAGCACGTTAGGTCCTGCACAATCAAGAGCTTGGTTGTATTAGCCATTGTTATCCCAATTATCTTGGCTGTTGTCATTGCTATTGTCATCGAGAGCAGAGACAGATGGCATATACAGCTCTGCCACTCTTCACCCTAGCTCACCCCATTTGGAGAGCCCACGCTTCCACTACTTTGACACAGTGGTCCAGTGAAAGAGACGATACCCCCATTTTACAGATGAGGAAACGGAGGCAGCACAGAAGAGGGAAGAACCCACGAGGGTTACACAGAAAGTAAGCTTCTGGAGGAGAGATGGGAACCCAGGTCTCCTCGGCTCCACAGCTCACCTTCCATCTGCTCCACCCACGCCCACAGGACCTGCTCCACGGAGTGTGTCCTGGATTCCACGAGCCCCACGCCCATTAAGCTTCTTGTGGGTTCACCTCAAGTAGGCCCATGACAAACCGTCCTCACCTTGCCCGGCCCCACCACCCAACCCCATCATAGGCTCCTTTGAATTGGGTTGTAAGGCTCGTACACAAAGCCCAGGAAGCATCTTGGACGCAGAAAAGAGTTTCCTGGTGTTGCTTATGAAAGCACAACCTGACATGCAGCTGTTGTGTCAATGATCCCTCTATTTCCCAATTGCCAAAAACCCCAAACAGCTTAAAACAAAAAGAAACTGGCTCCTGGTCTGCAGGTCCGTGTCTACACGCTCACTCCGTTTTTATTAACTTGGCTTGTGGCTCCCAACCCGCAGGTCTGGGGCAGGTCTCCCAAGAGCGGGCACAGCTCTCCTCAGGACCCCACTGGGGAGGGGACGCCAGGGCAGTGGGGTCAGGGAGCGAGGGCAGTCCGTACTGGGGCAGCACTCTCAGTCCACAAATGTCCCAGACACGGATGTTTTGGTCTCATCTTGAAGCCATTTCCAGCCAAGGCGGGGTTCAGGGGGCCGGTTGCCAACCCCAGACACTCACCCTCGGCCACGTTCGTTTGACAGACACTGCATGCCAGGAGTGCCATGTATTTGCAGCATCTGTACAGGGTCTTTGCCTCCACAGGCCCTTGGCCATCGACCTTACTCAAATTCAAATATGAACAGTCAGAGAAGGGAAGAAACCTCCGGAATGTATCCAAACAGTGCTGCCCTCCCAACTCAGCACCAGGGACTGCCCCTCTGAGGGTAACTCTACTGTTGAAAAGGATCTTTTAGTCCCATATGTTCCTGTAACAATTCCAACTTATGCTCAGATGAAGACACAGTGGTCTTTCCCATTGCCGCAAGGAAAGGAGACTGCACTGGACTTTTCGAGATCCTGTGATTCTTCTTACTGGACAACGTATGCTTTTTGCTATAAGTGCTTCTCTTTAAGACCCAAATCTTCCTGTAAGACAGTAGATGTTAAGAACTTGGGCTCTGGAGGTGAATAGGCCTTAATTCATATCCTATTTGTATGATCTTGGGTGAGGCCCTTGATCTCCCTCAACCTCAGTTTACCAATCTGTAAAACAGAGATAGTATGTTTCTACAGGGTTGCTGCGAGGATCCATGAGAACAGATGCAAAGCGCTTAATTCAACAGCTGACAGTAGATGTGCAACAAAAGGGAGCAATTCTTATCACCACGGATCAAGAGGACACTGAAGCCTACAAGGTAGAGTGTGCAGTCCAAGGTCTCCCAGTGAATGAATGACAAGGGTGACATCTGTTCTCAGGACCCCTTGGCTCTACAGCCCGGGACCCTAACCACTATTCCATCACAGCTTCTTTAAGGGAATCCAAAGCTGAGCACAGACACCCCTTCACGTTCACATATGTCATCATTCTATGCAGCCGGAGCAGAGCCAAACCCATCCCCTTCTTTCCTGCATCTGCAGAAGCCCCTCTGTCTGCCGAAAACCCAGGTTCACCTGGGAGGACTTCCAGAAAGAGCAAAGTCACAGATTTTACACTGACACACACTGGCATCTCCCATGGCAAAGGAGATATTCACCCTTCCGGCCCCAGCAAGACCGCTTATGGGAGTTCGGGGGGATGCCTCTTGATCATCGCTACACCCGTCAGCAGGGCCCTTCTCACATCCAGCATCAGGTGAGTGGCTGGGCTATCACATCTCAGAATTCTATTCCTAGGTCAACTTTGCATGGACTCGGGAGCCCGTGGCCTTGGGAATTCCACAACCACCCTGGGATTCCTCCCTCACCCTTCCACCCAAGTCCCCATTTAACACACAACTAACTGAGGTGTGTCCTCCACACTACGATCTTTCCCAGCCCTGCTCCTGCAGGTGGCAGCTGAAGTCATGTGCATAAGGACCCAGGTGTCTGAGGAATTCTCAGAGCCCTGTCCTCGATCCATTTGTCTGCAGACATTATCTAGACTGCACGTCTCCGAGACAGGCCACGACAGAGTGCATTACGAGGTGAGCCCGCCTTAGTTTTCCCTCCAGCTTTCCCCCTTTTTTCACTTCTTGGCCTCAGCGCCCAAAGTCTTCTGGACATATTTTTCATTTTTCCAAATATCAATTGCTCTTTTATTCCCTCTTCGAAGCAGTGAGTAATAAGAGTTGTGTCTGGTCCTAAAATTCCGACTGAAATAAATTAGCCCAATGACCAACAGGAGGTGCCTAGAACAATAACAGCGGAATATTTGGCATATTACAAAAGAACCCCTGGATGTCAAAGTACAGTAAGTCTAGAAGCACATTACAGGGCTATGTTGCCAAAACGGGTATGCAATGAGCCATCCAGGCAGCAGAACGCCTCATAAATTAATCCCGCTTTTTTTTTTCATTTTTGGTCCACTATTCACAGTTCTTCTAGCCCTCTGGTTAATGGGGTATGCAGAAGGGTATTTTTGGTGTGGCCCGCGTCCCCAGCAGGCAAGCATATGCCAAAGCTGTGTGCAAATGTATACATTTGTCCCCTCATTCGTCTGGCATCCCAGGTACCACTTGCTGCAGTAACAGCGGCAGGGAGAGACACAGACTTTGGAGGTAGCAAGCTGTCAACAAATACTGAGCTCCTACTAAGTGCCAGGTATTGTGCTAAGTTCTGGGGATGCCGCAGAGGATGACAGGGAGATGGTCCGTGTCCTCAGGGTGCTGGTAACTCAGACACGTCCCAGTCGATCTGAGCTGGGTCTCCATCTTGGAGCAGATGGGAGATGGGGACAGCAGGCAATGGTTTGCTCTGCGTCCCAAATCCCTTTTTCCTCGAAGGAATCCCCCAGATGTGAGGCTTGGGAGGAGTGGGGGCCAGACACAGCCCTGTCTTCCCACTCTGCAGAAGCAACAGAAGCCCAGATTCTCCTCCCTACCTCGGGGGTGGCCAGGGGCCAGGCCTGTGACAAGGCTCAGTCTAGCCATTGCCCCCGTCCAGAGCTCTGAATCTTCCGGGAATGTCCCAGATACTGTGGTGGGCTGGAACAAGTCCCCCAAAGATATCTATGTCCTAATTCCTGGAATCTGTGACTGTTACTTTATATTGCAGAAAAGGACTTTACAGGTGTCATTAAATTCAGGATTTTGAACCTCAGTTATCTGGGTGGGCCCCAATGCAATCCATGTATCCTTATGAGAGGAAGATTTCACACACACAGAAGAGGAAGCAATGTGACCATGGAGGCAGAGACTGGAGTGATGGGGCCACAAGCCAAGGAATGCTGGCGGCCACCAGAAGTTGGAAGAGACAAGGAAGGGATTCTCCTCTAGAGCCTCCAGAGGGCATGCGGTCAGCCTGATGCCTTGGTTTCAGCCCAGAGATACTGACTTTGGACTTCTGGTCTCCAGAACTGTGTGAAAGTTAACTTCTGTTGTTTTAAGTCCCTTAGTTTGTAGCAATTTGTTATAGAAGACATAGGTAGCTAATGCAGACACCAAGAGAATTTGGAATTCTTTCATGTCTTTGGGATCCAACATTTGCCCTCATACAATTCTGGGTTCAGAATGTTCCTGTGACACGCCCTGGCCTGTGGTTCCTCTCTCTGGATCTCCAGCCTCTCCATCTATTTTTCCAGGAGCTCCCTTTGGACCTCCCTCCAAAACTTACTTTTTCTAAATCTAGCGAACGATAAGGACCTCTGTTGCCTGCCATCGTCGGTAAGAAGCCCCACACGGCCAGGCTGTTATGAAAATTAGGGACAAGCCACGTTGGAGCCCAGCACAGTGCCCATCCCACAGCAGACACACAATAAATCAGAGTTCATAAACCAGTGGGCTGCATTTCACCCATACAGTGCGTTTTTTATTTTTTTCCTAAAGTTGAATTTGTTACCAACATTTACGAGTCAGGAGATTTCACATAAAAGACTGAATTTCTAGCTTCTCTTGAAAGAAGTCAGAAGACCTTATGACACCGGATCTTACATTCTCACGGCAACAATTGGCTGGCCTTTCCAGACATGCGTGTTATAATTTGCCACAGTCCCCACCAGGCCTTTTTGTTGTACACCCAGCCCACTCCTCTCATTTTATTAATTGTTCAGTACCTCTATGCATTTGAGTTTGTAATCCTTGTTACACATGCAAGTCAGACCCAGGTTAGGACTGGGTTCCAGTGTAAGACCCAGGTTGGGAGGTCTTTGCCCAGGATGCTCAGTCTCCCCAGATTCCCTTTCTTCTCCCCTCCAGCTAGCCAAAACTGCCTCCTTTACGGAGCCATCCCAGCCTCCTTTCTCCATACCCCATTAGGCCCCACCCATTCTTATCCAGGCTTGCCTATTAGACCACGTGTATCAGTTTTCTGGACAGATTTTTCATAGAAAGTCTTTGCCTTCTTAAATTTACTGGGCGAGACTTTTGCATTGAGTTGGCACTGGAGCAGCCAGTCTATAAAGACTGGAGAAGCAAGGAAGAAAAAGGAGGGGGGAAAGGAGAGAGAGAGGGAGGGAGAGAGGGAAGGGGAGAGGGAGGGGGGCTAACTGGGTTCCTACTTTGAACCAGACCCTATCCAGTTAGATCATCCCAGTTGGCCCTCCCAGTGTCCCCACAAGGCATACGTTATCACTGGTCTCATTTTTCAGATAACTGAGACTCAGAAACACCGTGACACAAGGATTCGAACCCACATGTGTTTGGGAGACAGAACTCAAGCACAGAGCACTGCTTGGTCTCCGCCTGGTAGGTATGGGCAGACTGCTCCCTGCAAACGGTATAATTTTTCCATTAGTGATTTGCCTGGAACTCTTTTTTCACCCACACATTTTCCATTCATCCCCCCACTCCCCCATTCACTCCCACGTTCACTCAGGAAGCCTAATTCCCTAGTCCGCGGTCCCTCCCTCCTTTCTCATCCCCTCCCTCTTCCTGTACTGGGTAGTGGAGTGCTGGCTGGCCGGGGAGGTTGGGAGGCACCCCGCCCAGAGCCCCAGCTCCTAGCACCTACCCTGCCCCAGCCCGCAGCCCACACCGGCTTCTGGGCAGGCGCTCTGAGGGCCGGGCAGGGATGCTTGGCTTCCCTCAGTTTCCTGCCCCAGGAACTGGCCCTCAGAACTAATCACAGAAGCTCCCCAACTCATCAATGCTCTTCAGAGCAGTTTCCTGGAAGAATTCATTGGGTTTCTAGGAAAATGTTTCCGGTTGTCTTCTCTTTCCATGGCTGTAATTCATTACTTTCGATATGCCACAATTAGTTTAATGGGCAGTCCTGGAGTATCTGCATTTCACATTTGAAACGTGTCCTGGAGGTAAAACCCAAGAAGCCAGTAGCTGCCCATGTGCAAGACCATGGAGATGACGCAGATGGCCTTGTGAAGAGTCCCCGGGTGGGAGCAAGAGACTTGAGATCTGGTCTCTTTTTTCCGAATGGCTTGGGGAGATCCCTTTCTTTTTCTGGTCTTGAGTTTTCCCATGGAAGGGGCAGTATCTCATGGCAGTCAAGACCCTGGGTGCTGGAATCAGACCCACGGAGTTCAGATCTCGGCCCTGCTTCTCTGTAACTTTAGGAAAGTGACTTAACCATTGTGAGCCTCAGTCTCCTCATCTGTAAAATGGAGATAATAATATAATTTGCCATCCAGAGTTGAAATAATAATACAGTGAGTCAATGCATATAAAGCACTTTGCATAGAGCCCTGTGCTCAGTAGTTTCTTGATGTATCTTAGCTGTGGATGGTAATAATAATAAGGATATGCAGGAGAAAGGGGAAGAAGAAGGGATGGAGATTGTTTGACATTCCTGGGTGCCAAACTGGGGTCGTCATGAAGTTGAAGAGGAAAGAGGGAATATAGCTACTTTTGATATTTCAAAAAGCTTAATGAGGACACATCTACTCACCCACAATAAAGCCACAAAGGATAATGAGAATGGCAATTTTCTTTGCTTTTGGCTGAAATTACATTAACCCGTTGGGGTAAACTAAAAGGCTTTGGAGTTAAACAGACCTGCACTCAGACCCCTAGCAGAGTGTACCATCTTGAATAAGGAGAGTAACGTCCAGACAGACAGACAGCCCCGATCTTGCAGGGCAGTTATGAGGATTAGATGAGATAATGTATGGAACGCACTTAACAGGGGTCTGGAACAGAGCTGATAACTACTGTGGCGAATATCCTTCCTCGGCTACCCTGGGCCTCAGCTTCTTCATTGGTAAAATTAAAATCATACCACCTGCTTTCCTCATTCAACAAATATTTTCTGATCCAAGTACTATAAATACAAAAATGTATTCACCAGACATAGTTCAGGGCCTCTCAGAACCCACATTTTGAAGTTGCTCATTATTCATCCATTCAGCAAATATTTTTACTGAACATTTAGTATGTAACAGGCTGCATAATGGGATTTAGAGATACAATGGCTAGTAAAACAGACTTAATCCCCAACTATCTACAGAATTATAGCCTGGAGAAGATGTAATAAATAAAGTAGTGAAATGCCTAGCATACAGTAGGTGCTCAATTAATAAAAGTTATCTGGGTGCTAATCAGGAACTTTGTATGTGTCACTTCGGGAAACTTAGATCACCAAAATGTTGAAAATTAATGATTTCTTAACACACGAAATTTCTTTGGTAGGTGGAGGCTTTTAAAATATGAGGGGAGTGCAAAGTAAATGAAACAGTTAAATATACACTTGAAACATGTATAGGATCTGTATGCTGAAAACTACAAAATGCTGATCAGAGAAAACCTAAATCAATGGTAAGGCATACCACATTCATGGACTGGAAGACACAACATAATAAAGATGACAGTTCTCCCCCAAGGGATCTGTAGGTTTAATGCAATTCCTGTCAAAATTCCAGCTAGCAAGGTTTTGTATCGTTTTGTTTTTGTAGACATAGACATCTTATTCTAAAGTTTATATGTAAAGGCTTAGGCCCTAGAAGTGCTGAAAATAATCTTGACAAAGAACAAAGTGGGAGAAATCACTCTACTCAATATTAAGGCTTACTGTATAGTTATAATCAGGACAGTTGGTGTTGGTGGGGATCAATACATAGATCAATGAAACAGAGTAGAGAGCCAGAAATAGCCCCACTCAAATATGTTCAGCTTATTTTTGACAAAGATGCAGAAGAAATTCAAAGGAGAAATGAAACCATTTTCAACAAATGGTGCTGGAGCAAATGGACATCCACAGGCAAAAAAATGAACCTTGATCCAAACTTGACACCTTTTACAAAAATTAACTCCAAACATATCATGGACTGGAAGGTGAAGCATAAAACTATAAAACTTTTTAAAAATAGGAGAAAATCTCCTGCTTCTAGGGCTAGTGAAGAGTTCTTAGATTTGACGCCAAAACCCATGACTCACAAAAGAAAAAAATTGATAAGTTGAACATCAGCAAAATTAAAACCTTTTTCTCTGCAAAAGTCCACGTGAAGCAGATGAAGAGATAAGCTACAGACTGGGAGAAAATATTTACAAACCATATATCCATCTAGTATCTGAAATATACAAAGAACTCTCAACACTTAACTGTAAAAAAACCATTCCAATTAGAAAATGAGCAGAAGATGTGAACAGACGTTTCACTGAGGAGGAGATACAGATGGCAAAAAAGCACATGAGAAGATGTTCAACATAATTAGATATCCAAAAAATGCAAATCCGGGCTTCCCTGGTGGCGCAGTGGTTGAGAATCTGCCTGCTAATTCAGGGGACACGGGTTCAAGCCCTGGTCTGGGAGGATCCCACATGCCGCGGAGCAACTAGGCCGGTGAGCCACAACTACTGAGCCTGCGCATCCGGAGCCTGTGCTCCGCAGCAAGAGAGGCCGCGATAGTGAGAGGCCCGCGCACCGCGATGAAGAGTGGCCCCCGCTTGCCACAACTAGAGAAAGCCCTCGCACAGAAACGAAGACCCAACACAGCAAAAATTAATTAATTAATTAATAAACTCCTACCCTCAACATCCTAAAAAAAAAAAAAAAAAGGGAAACCTTAAAAAAAATGCAAATCCAAACCACAACGAGCTATCACTATATACCTACTAAAATGTCTAAAATAAATAATGAAAACACCAATGCTAGGGAGTATGAGGAGAGACTGTATTGTTCCTATATTGCTGATGAGAATGTAAAATGGTACAGCCACTCTAGGAAATAGTTTGACAGTGTCTTATAAAATGATCTTGCAATTACCACATAATCCAGCAATTGTCCTCTTACACATCCCAGAGAAATAAAAACTTAGGTTCACACAGAAACCTGTATTGGCATACCTCGGAGATATTGGTTCCAGACCACCACAATAAAGTGAATATCATAAAAAAAGCGAGTCACACAGTTTTTTTGCTTTCTCGGCACACATAAAAGTTATGTTTACACTATACTGTAGTCTATGAAATGTGCAACAGCATTGTGTCTGAGATGATGTACATACTCTAATTAAAAATACTTTGCTGTTAAAAATGCTAACCATCATCTGAGCCTTCAGGGAGTTGCGGTAGTAATATCCAAGGTCACCGATCACAGATCGCCGTAACAAACATAATAATGGTGAAAACATTTGAAATATGGCAAGAATTACCAAAATGTGGCACGAAGACGTGAAATGAGCAAATGCTGCTGCTCCATGCAGGGTTACCACAAAACTTCAATTTGTAAAAAAATGCAGTATCTACGAAGTGCAATAACACAAGGTATGCCTATACAAGAAAGCCCATGTTAGCTTTACTCATAAAAGCCAAAACCTGGAAACAGCCCAGATGTCTTTCAGTGGGTGGCTGGTAAACAGTGGCACATCCCTGCCATGAAATACTACACACAAGAAGAGAGGGACAAACTACCGATGCAGGATAATCGGGGTGAATTTCCAGGGGATTACGCTAAGTACCAAAAAGCCAGCCTCCAAAGGTCACAGACTATTTGATTCCATTGATACGACATTTTTGAAAAGATAAAATTTTAGAAATAGACAACAGATCAGTGGTTGCTAGGAATTGGGTGTGGAGGGAGGAGCTGACTACAAATACAGAACACAGAACCCTGTGGTTTGGGAATTCTTCTGTATCATGACTGTAGTGGTGGATACCCAAATCTAGCCATGTGACAGAATTATTTAGAATTAAATACACGCACAAATGAATACAAGTGGAACTGGGGAGATTTTAATAAGATTGATAGATTGTATCCATGGCAAGAGCCTATGTTACCATCAGTGGAAACTGAGTAAAGGGTACCCAGGATCTCCTATACCATTTCTTACAATTGCATGTGAATCTACAATTATCTCAATAAATTCAGTTAAAAATATTTTATTGTTTTTTTATTTAAAGACTTGCATCTTATTAAAAAAATTGAAAAGAGAAGAAAAAGGATCAGAAAAATCACCATCCTGAAATAAAATCTTTCGGTGTATTTCTTTCTGGTCTTTGTTTTTTACATTTATATGAAAAACAAGTTGGGGCTAAACACCAGGATGGTGCAGAGTGGGGGCCTGACTGTCCCCACCTTCTGTGACATCAGAATTCATGGCTTGAGAGATGCTTGGTGACCAGAGGCCGGGGAGGTGAGGGTACGCTGTTCCACCCAGGCAGCCTGACCTGAGATCATGGTGATCCAACAGGTGCACAGCAGGGGGCGAGTGGCAGCTGAGAGAAGGGGAGGTCACACTGAGGACAAGAAACAGGTGAGGCCAGACCAGGTGTACATGGCTTTCCTCCCATCTGGACTCCATTTGACACTCCAGGAAGACTGTAAGGCCCTCAAAATCAGGAACGGGCTTTCAGCCCGACTCTCCCTAGAGCCCAACCTGGTGGAACACAGCAGGGCTCAGGAGCTTCCTCTAGAAGTCATTCCTGACACTCTTATTTAATTCTCCACACTGCCAGCAGAAGCTATGCTCCAGGAGGGCTGGGATTTTTATTTAGCTTCCTGCTGTATTCCTAGTGCCTAGAATAGTGGTTGGTACATAACAGGTGCTGAATGAATGAATGAATGAACGAACCGAAATAAATAGGATAATACACCTGAATTGGAGAGGTCGTGGAGCTTTTGTTCTTAGGGCTGAAATTCAAACCTAACATAGGACTTTGTCAAAATGGAAAATGTTAGCACTTAATGTGCACAGCCTGGTGCTTCTACCCCTCTCTCTTTCATGACATTCCCGAGAAGCAATTATTAGCAAATGGGTAAGCTGAGGTTGGAAAGGCAAAAAGCCAGACAGCAGGGACAGACTGGGATTTGAAGCCAGGGCCATCTGATTCCAGAACCCTTAGCAAGGTGACCCTGCACTCCACCGCCTCCCAGGTGGAGAACTGAGGGAAGGATGTAAAAGGAGGCTGGGAAGGTCATCTGGGCCTTGCACACTGTGGAAAGGGGTGGGATTTTATTCTGAGATTAGTAAGAAGCCATTGAAGGGTTTTAAGCAGAGCGATACATGACTGACCTATATATGTTTTCAAAAGATTTGTTCGCTCATACATTTAATACACATTCCAACGCTTCCTTTATGCTGGACTTTGCGGGGCTCCCATTATGCTGCAGCTTTTGCTAAAAAAGTGTCCCACGAATCTCAAACCCCAGGAATGCTCCTTTTAGAAAAGTCATTTAAAAGGTTCTGTGGTTTGGGGAATGCTGATACCCTCGTTCCCTTCTTGGAGATTTACACAGCTCGTTCACATAACGAAGGCTCTGACAAGTCCTGCAGCAAGGAAATCCACATAACTTTGTTTACCACAGCATTTCCCAAATCAATTTGATGACAGAGTCCCCACCTTGCCTTTTTGAAAGACCTTTCAGCATATATCAAAATCCACTTTACAGGTGAAGAAACTGAGGCTCAGAGCGAAGAAATGATCTGGCTCAGGCCCCACAACAGCACAAAAGAAGGACTAAAACTCAATTTTAGTCGCTGTTCCCTGCCTTTGTCTCCACCCTGCACACACACACAAAAAATATAGCAGCAAGTATTCTGGTGAAGACACCATCC
The DNA here is from genome assembly GCF_003031525.2 of Neophocaena asiaeorientalis asiaeorientalis. NCBI lineage: Eukaryota > Metazoa > Chordata > Mammalia > Artiodactyla > Phocoenidae > Neophocaena > Neophocaena asiaeorientalis. The sequence goes on along the minus strand of NW_020173979.1, from coordinate 3,557,882 downwards.
TGTAAAGCACATTGACAGAGGAGTGGTTAAAGAAATAGAAGAGCTTTCAGACCACAGAATGTTCATCAGCCGTTATAAAGAATGAGTCAGTTCTATGTGTCTTAGATAAAGAGAGTCTCAGGGAATACTGTTAAGAAATTTAAAAAGTGCCCTAACCTGAAGTGTACAATGATTTCACCTTGGGTGTCCACACCGAGGCAGTTGCTACCCAGATCAAGCTATAGAGCATGTCCAAGTTTCCTCCAAGGCCCCTCCCAGCTCACACTCCATAACCACGATTCTGAGTTCTATCATCACAGACGAGTTTTGTACGTCCCTGAATTTCATGGGAATGGAATCAAACAGTGTGTCCCTTCATGACTGGCTTTTTTCACTCCTAGTGTGTGTGACAGACTCAGTCACGTTGCTGCTACGTAATTAGTTTTTACTTTTTCTTACAGTTAATAATAATATAGTTGCTAGTATATATTTTTGAAAAGCTATCCAGGGAAGAGACAAATTATGCAAATCTCTTATCTTCTTTGTTTGTGGTAGCCAGTCTAAATCTTGCTTCACAAAGACAGGTACGTAAGAAATGTATTATTTCAAGTCAGATTAAATCTAGCTCAGCCCACATCCAGTGAGCTGGGGGGAAAGTCAATGTCGGTCACTACTGTGTCCACCTTAATCCTCTCTCCACTTTTGTTTGCCCCTGACACCATCACGGTCCCAACTCACATTGTCTGTTGAAAGCAGTTGTCTCTGAGTTCCCTGTGCTAAGACCTCCCAGCCACACCACGAGGGCCACCCAGGAGAGGGAAGTGGGCCCCTCCCAGACTCAGATTCCCCCTCTATCTTCTCCCACCTCTCCAAAAGGCTCTCAGTTTTCTCCCCTTCTGATCCTGGCACACCCATCAGAATCTCCTAAATGGTCTCGGACTGACCCAAGTTCCAGGGAGCAATGTTGTCTTCAGGCAGCCGTTTCATTCCTGCACCCAAACCCCAAGGGGTAGACTTCCAATTGCAGCCTTAACACAGTAACTGGGGCTAAACTAGCCCTCCCATTCATTGTAAGCGGCCATGAAATTGACAAAATAAATGAAGCAACTATTTTCTGGTGAGGGCAGCAGACAGCACAAAAGTGCAATCCCTGAGAAAAGAAAACTGGTGATTGCCTCATCTCTTTCCCAACGACGGCTGCACCAAGAGTTAGAGGGCGGACAGAGCCCAGCAGTCCTGCTGAGCTGCAGAGAATCTGTGCAACTGAAGCAGCTGGACTCCGTAGGACAAGGCATTGGAGAGGAAGAAGAGCTGTGTGTCGAGAGGACCCCGAAAGCCCAGGCGGGGGATCTCCATGACTTCTTGGCTGTGGGCTGCATGCAAAGGATTTAGATTACCCACGGCTTACCAGACAGCAGCTGCTATGGGGTTTAGAGCAGAGATACTGGAAGTCCAGCAGTGCTGGAGGTGGATGGAATTCTGATCCAGCTAGAACCATGAAACCCCTTAAGATCCCAGGCATCCATTTGAGAGCACACATATACGTACAGACACACACACACACACACATATCTATTCTATATTCATACAATATAATATTACTCATCAATAACCTCGAACATGAAAACATGGAGACATCTCAGAAGCATTATGTGGAGTAAGAATAGCTCAACAAAACAGTACATAATATATGGTTTCATTGATGTGAAGTTACAGAACAGGCAAAACGGCTCCACAGTGACAGAGAGCAGATGAGCGGTTCCCTATGGCAGGGGCGGGGGTAAAGAGGGGGTTGGCCGCAAAAGCACGTACAGGAACTTTCTAGGATGATGGAAATGGTCTACATCTAGATTGGAGTGGTCGTCCACAAGCACAGACATTTGTCAAAACTCATCAAACTGTCCATGTAAAATGTGCATTTTACTGTATGTGAATCATACCTCAATAAAGTCAACTCCTTTTAAAGATCATTTCAAAGAAAACATGCAAAAGTGAGGCAAGGATGAGAATAGAGGTGGGCCTTCCTTCTCAGCAGGGAGAAAGGGAAAACACCAATGAAATGTCAGTAAGTTGCCATGTTATCTAATTCTGCAATATTTGCGGGTTTTGTAGTAAGTACACGTGACTCAGATAATCAGAAAAAAGTTCAGCTCTGACCGTGACCTTACAGCAGCCCCACGCCTAGCCCTCTGTGAGGGAAGCAGGGATGCACGTATACCCTCCAGAAATTCATCTCCTCCCTCCTCCTCTTCTTGCCCCCAGACACTGTTGGCGTTGCTGATCTTGGTGCTATATGTGGGCACAGGAATATCAGGTGAGCATTCTGGAATCTGAGGAGGAAGGAGCCATGTCCACACAGAGTCAGCAGCCTATTCTGGAGATGGCTGCATGCCAAGGGGGCCTCCACAGCTTGCCTTCTCCCATCCTCTTCATCCCATTGGGATGACCAACCGAGTTTATTCCAACTCACTCTCCTTTCCCTTATTAAGAGGTGGTGTTTGTGCCTGTTTCAGGAAGAAGTTGGGAGGTGTCAGAAAGAATCAGAGAATGTCACTACATCCAGAATCCTATGACTTCCCAGGTAACATATTCAAGAAGGTACTGAGGGACGTCAAGCTTGGCTGAGGAAATCTGAGAAGGCTTCCCAGAGGTGTCATTGATGGGTCTCGGCCGGGTGGAGAAGGTGGGGATGGGCAGAAGGAAAGCATTGCAAAGGCTTGGGGAACTTTTAGAAACCAGTGGCAAGGGAGGGTCTACATGAAAAGGCTCAAGATGCAATGTGAGTGTCTGCCTTTCAGGTGTTTGAATACCAGACCAGTGACCCCTCAGAAGAGCCAATCAAGGTCATCAGGACCTGGTGGAAGGAGAACTTGCATGTTTTCGTGGAGAAGCTAGAGAAAGAGGTGCGAGACCTGGAACAGCTGGTGCGAGACCTAGAGGAGTGGCTGGATGCCCTCCTGGGAGACGGGTACCCAGAGGAGCCCGGTGCCACCCTCAAAAATCACTTGTGAGGGGCCAGAGCTGGGACCTGGGCAGGAGGCCAAGTGGAAGGGGGCAAAGATTCCCAGGGGCTCCTCTAAGTAGGGCTGAGCTGTGACACTTGAAGTTTAAGGCAGCCAAGAAAATAAAGTAGTTGAGACACTGAGAACTCTAGTTGTCACCACTGCTGGTCCATGAAAGCTGAACTCAGGTCAGGAAGACACCAGGCTCTGCTGAGATACCATCACTTGTACCAGGACTCTGGTGCACAGGAACCAACACCAGCCTCAGAGCCAGCCACAGGGTCAGGACCCCTCTCTTCCACTTGACTTGAGTCACTGTGCAAAATTCCTCAACCTCTCTACAACAAGATATCTCATTAATAAGAATCAGGGAAACAAACTTTGCCTCACAGGGTTACACTGAGGATCAAATGTGTATATATCGTGTATGTCTGGCATATAGCAGGTACCTGATAGACAGTTCTTCCTTTTTCACATTCCTTTTTCCTTCCTCCTTGGAAGTCAGCAGGAGGATGCTGGGTCTAGAGTATACAGATAGTATGTGGCAACTCAACCTTCTGACACTGCTGGTAGAAGCGTAAGTTTCCAGAACCCTTCTGGAGGGCAATTTGGTGAGAGCTATCAAATTCACAAATGCATTTATCCCTTGACCCAGCAAATCAACTTCAGCGATTTGTCATATGTATCAATGTACGCACATTGTGAAGTTACACACTTTGCTTCTAATAGCAAAAAAAAAAAAAAAAGGAACAATCCAAATGAAAATGACATCAGTAGGGCACTGGTAAGTACATCCAAACAATGAGATACCCTGTATCTGTGAAAGAGAAAGAAGAGGAGGCTTTCCTACTGATATGGAAAAGCCTGAAAGGTATGTTGTTAAATGAAAGAAATGAGTCCATATTTTACTGTTGATGACGAAGTTGTGATTGAATACGCATAAAAACTCTAGATGGATACAAAACAGGGGGAGCTTGAAGGGAGCTGAACTGGGGCAAATTTATGACAAGGACGGGAGGGAAACTTTCCATTGTTTACTTTTCACACTTCCCTATTTTCAAACTATGTGAACGTTTTGCCTATTCAAATATTTTTTTAAATAAAATTACCTATTATTTTGCTTGCAGACAAGGACTGGACTAGTGTATACAAGAAAAATAACAATATCACTATGATGAAATTATGAGTGACTTTTAATTTTTTTTCTTTTTGGCCATGCTGCACGGCACACCTTGTGGGATCTTAGTTCCCTAACCAGGGATCGAAGCTGTGCCCCCTGCAGTGGAAGCACAGAGTCCTAACCACTGAACCACCAGGGAATTCCCTAATTTTTTAAAAATAGTGCCAAGAGAAAACCTCTCTCTTTTGATTATTTTTATTAAGCAATGAGAATGCTTGTCTAGGATTTTCCCTTTTTCCCTTGACTTCCAGGAAACTCAGAGTTCAGCTGTCCATTACAGGAATTATATTGGCCTCACTTCTTTAGATTATTTATTTCCCCTTCTTATGACTTCTTTGTTTTTTATTTTAATGGAATTGTTATATATCTGCCAATTATTAGGACCACCTCCAATCTTTGAAAAGTCATGAGGGTTCCAGTTAAAATAATCTCAGAGGATATCTGACTTAGAGGGAACGTCACAGCAATCCATTTGCCAGAAGGAATGAATCAATTGTCATTTGGGTTGGAAAAAGTCTTTGCAAGTTATGGTTACAGTTTGCCTGGGGGTGGGAACCAGAATCTGTTTTTTCTCATTTGCAGTTATTTCAGCAAGAGTTCTACAGGAAGAGGTTGATTGATATTTCCTGGTGTTCATGTTTACTATTACCATACAAGTTGTAGTTATAAATCCAAAATCATGTATATCATGTATGTTCTATGGGTACTTTAAAGGGTTCTCAGGCATAAATATGACAATATACAATACATAATTAAGCCTAAGACACACTTTAGACTTTAAACCAAGTTGTTATTCTACTGTATCTGTAATATATATGTATGTGCTTACATAATACTTATATATATTATATGTACTTATATATTTTGTTATATGTAAAAGACAGTTTAGATGTTTATATATGTAATTTGGGGGATACATGAAAAAAAAGAAAGCAGAGCCTAGATCCTCAGGGAATAGGACCACCCCCGTGGACATTACCAGAGCCTTTGAGGAGTTAGTCCCCTGAAAGCTCTTGGATGCCACCCATCTTCCCCCAACACACACACAAAAAGTGCCTAATAGGGACCCACTGACGGTGGTTTCTGTTGGTTTCCTGCCTTGTGAGCCCATAAAGAACAGCGAGCCCTTCAGGGTGGCCCAGGCCATGAGGCCCAACAAGGGAACCGGGATCTCACAGGAATTGAGAGCATATCACGACATGGGATGGTGGAGACTGGAACAGGAAGGTCTTTATGAACCGAAGGTATCCACCAAGGCACTCCAGGAGCCCTCGCTGCAAGAATCTGGGTTCTCTCCAGTGTTCCACCTTTACCTTGCCTTTCTCCGGGTCCCTGCTTCCCTTTGTGCGACGGCTCCATCTCGTCTGCTTCGAGTGGCTTCCTTGCCCTCCACTCTGTGTATCCCTGCTTGAGCTCCATGCTTCTGCTTCTGAATCCTCGTAACTCTGATTAAGTCCTAGTCTCACAGGCCTCTCTCTTCCTCACGACCTTCTAACTTCTATTGACTATATGATTCTGCCCGTAGTTCCCAGGTCAAACTCTAGGGGGAGTGGATGGGATACAATTGGCCCATCTCATTCACTGGAGTTTCTGGTGCTGAGCCAGGCTCTGTGCCAGGCAGCCTTTGGATTGAGTGAGCTTGGGGAGGATCAGGTGCTCCAGGACAGAGCTGCTCATACAAGAAACAGCCTGGGCCCCTTCCTGACAAGAGGCTTTGGACCACATGTGATGACCTGATTTACATTTCCCAATGGGGTCAAAACGTGGCAGAGAGAGTGACAGCAACCCTTGTACCTGGAGCCCCAAGAGTCTATATCAGCAAAGCAGAATTACGTGAGACAAACATTCAAAGGCTGAACACAATTGCTGAGAATGAGGTGGGAGGGGCTTGACCACCGGAACCACATAGATGCATGGGGCAGCCCAAACAGAGAAGATTTAACTCTCTGCCTTCACTTCCTGGGTGTGAAAAATCCAAATGACACACTTCAAAATAAGAGTATGACTACCTTCTATAACTTTGAAGTCTTATAATTTGAATGATTTTAGCAAAATGTTGCCCAGTAAACCTATTAAGGGGCCCACTTTCATATCTACAGAGTGGATTTCCCTTGAGAAGAGAAAAAGGCTTTTGCTTAAGAAGGCAACTCTACATTTCTCCAAAGAAGACACACAGATGGCCAACAGTCACATGAGAAAATTCTCAACATCACTAATTATTAGGGAAATGCAAATCAAAACTACAGTGAGGTACCACCTCACACTGGTCAGAATGGCCATCGTCAAAAAGTCTACAAATAATAAAGGCTGGAGAGGGTGTGGAGAAAAGGGAACCCTCTTGCACTGTTAGTGGGAATGTAAATTGGTGCAGCCACGATGGAGAACAGTAGGGAGATTCCTTAAAAAACTAAGAATAGAGTTAGCATATGATCCAATAATCCCACCCCTAGGCATATATCCAGAGAAAACCATAATTCGAAAAGATACAGATACCCCAATGTTCATAGCAACACTATTTACAATAGCCGAGATATGGAAGCAACCTAAATGTCCCTCAACAGATGAATGGATAAAGAAAATGTAGTGTATGTGTGTGTGTGTGTGTGTGTGTATACATATACATATATATATATATATATATATAGACAGTAGAATAATAGCCATAAAAAAGAATGAAATAATGCCATTTGCAGCAACATGGATGGACCTAGAGATTACCATACTAAGTGAAGTAAGTTAGACAAAGACAAATATCATGATATCGCTTATATGCAGAATCTTAAAAAAAATGATACAAACTTATTCACAGAACAGAAATATACCCACAGACATAGAAAACAAACTTATGGTTACCCAAGGTGAAATGGGAGGAGGGGTAAATTAGGAGTTTGGGATTAACATGTACATACTACTATATATAAAATAGATAACCAACAAGGACCTACTGTATAGCACAGGGAACTACACTCAATATTTTGTAATAACCTATATGGGAAAAGAATCTACAAAAGAATGGATATATGTACAGGTATAACTGCTTCACTTTGCTGTGCACCTGAAACTAACACAACATTGTAAATCAACCATACTCCAATAAAAATCTTTTAAAAAAGAAAGAAGTATCGATTGGACCACGCATGTGCCAGCCACCGATGAATGAGACGTTTATAGGCTAATGGTGAAAACAAATGAAAGAAACAAGGAGAAAAGTCAGGACAAGGCAATTTCAGAGAATAATAAATAAAAGAGCGGAAACGAGACCACTTAGCAAATCACTGTAGTTCCAGGTAGAAATGGAGGCTTGGCGTGGGGGAAAAGTGCCCAGAATCAGGAGACATTCTGAAAATGTATCCAGTGGGACCTGCTGATGGATGAGAATGTGGGAGAAGAGTCTAGAAAGCTGTTTGCCAGGCCTCAGGACTTCCTCTCTTTTCAGCAAGGAGGAACCTGAGCCATGAGTCAGGTTTTGACCCAGGTAGCCCAAGAGGGCAAGATGGAAGAGAGAGGTTTGGTCTGGTTAAAGGGAAAGTGGCCAGTTGGGAAAATGTCATGACCACTCAAGTATCCACATTTCTTTCCTTTGTCTCAGGCACCTGGAGCATGAGATCAGCATTACAACAGTTAAAAACTTTTAATTAATTGTAATTGATGGTTCTCTCCCTTATCTCTCTTTTACTTAATAGATTTGGCAGCCTTCCTAATGCTCCCTCGGGCTCTTCTCTTTGGCTAACACTGATTCATTCTACTTTTTAATTTGCTCGTCTTATTGCATTTGGTCAGCTGCTTTTCTGTTCTTTCACCTTATATATATTATATAATGGGGGAAAAACCCACAATCATTCAGATAATTCATGTTTTAAAGATAAGAATCTGATAATCTAGACAAAACCTAGGTAAGGTAAAGTCCACTTGTACGTTAGCCGTTAAGTAGTTCATAAGCCTATTATGATTATCGGGAAGAAATAATAAAATTGTGATAGCTGACATTTAGAAAATGCTTCCTGCATTTCTGTTTTAGGGGCTCGGTCAAGTGCTATGGGAGGGGAAACTGAGGCAGGGAGAGAGTATATCATTGTTAAAATCATATCATCAATAAATGGGGAGCCAGGATTCAAACCCACACTGTCTGGCATCAAAGCCCTCACACTAACCCAATGTGCTTTACAGCCTCCCCTCCGTTAAGTCCAGCGAAGATAATCTCTTTCTCTCTTTAAAATGTTATCCTTTTATTGTTAAGGAATCATATGCCAATTAAATTTAGAAGGCAGTAAACACTACATGTCAGGTACATATATAGAGAAGTAGAAATCATATTTCCTGCCCACATATAGCTGGTCTGTCTACCATGAAGCCAAGAAACAAAGATGGAAAAAAAGAAATCTCTAGCTCGTTTTAAAAGTCATTGGGTGAAGTGCCAAAGGCACCTAACTAATTGACAAATGAGTATAATATTTATTGACTTAACTAAGAGTTCAGAGAAGGGATAGGGCGCTTGAATTGGCACTAACCTGAAAATCTGTTAGTCCAGTTACAGAAAAATGCTGAAATTTGAATTAGGCTATGGACAAGAGGAAATCGTGGGAGAAATGGAAGAAAAGATGAATGATGGGCGGGGGCAGAGAGGGGCCCTTCCTGCTAGAATCACATCTCAGGTATGGGTACTGTGGCCCAAACTAAACCCAAGGGTCAGATCTGAGGTCTCAGGTAAGATTTGGAACCAGCTCCCCAAAGGTCTTTGTGAGAATAAGGTTTAAAAAAGAAACCCTTAAGAAGGAGGGACTCAGACTCCCTTGAAATTATTCCAAGACCAGGAAGGTTCATTTCCAGTCTTCATGTCATATTTTTGATGATGTCAAATAAAAAAGTGGAGTTAATCTGTTCCCTTAATCCACAAATTTGTTCAACAAAATTGTGAAAAGCACTAAATCCAATTTGGTTCAAATCTGGCTGTCAGAAGGATAATTGAGGGATGAAACCAAAGAAGACGCCTTTGGGGGCATCCAAGTCCTTTCCGTTGGGACATTTCCAGGAGGAGGAGCATTCTTGCCTTAGGGCAGGGCCAGAGCTTTAGTCCAGCAGTGCTGCTGGCCTTCTTAGTCCAGTGGCTGAGCCTTCAGCAGAAGGCCCCAAGTTACCTGAGTGCTTTGGCCAAATCACTTCATCACTCAGAGCCTCAGTTTCCCTCCCTGTCATACAGTGCTACTACGAGACACTAAGAGGACACGATGACAGTAAAGCACAGCGCTAGGAAAGCTAGTAGGTGCTTAGAAAAGGAAGCATAACAGAAAAGTCCAGGTAGATCCAAACACAGGCTCGGGTAAATCCAGGGACATTGGGCTCTCTCTCCCTCCTCCTCCCCTCCGCCTCCCCCTCCCCTCTCCCTCTCCCTCTCTCCCGCCATCCCCCCCCACCTCCGTTTGCCTCTGGGCTGGCCCCATTCTCAGGCATGCTGTTCCCACAGTGGAGGCAGCATGGCTTCTGGAGTTCCAGGCTAGATCACATCCTCTCCTTCTCCCCGGAGGAAAAGAAATGCCTCTTCCCTGAGAGCTGTGCTCCAAGTCCTGCATTTGAACCTGGTGGCCCTCGGTTTGGATCACATACCATTCCTGAGCTACTCCTTGTGGCTGAAGTGATGCAATGCTCACATTGGCCAGACCTGCTCACACACCCATCCCTCTAGCCAGGGATAGTCCTAAGCACAGACTGAGGGGTGGGGAGCCGTGGTTCCCCAAGGGAAATCGGGGTACTGGTAGCAGAATGGGGGAAACCAGTGCTAGGAAAAAATTTTTAAATACTTTGTTAAAGTACCGATAACAGCAATTCATTTTCATCACACTCCAGCAGGGTGTAAAGTGCTTTCTCAGCTATCCTACCTCACGTGGATCTGAGCTCTAGACAAGACAAGTGATCTTTTTTAACACCCTGGCGCATGGCCAGCTACAGCAGAATTTACTTCTCTTGCCTGTGAGCCCAGGCAAAGTGCACATCAACGAGGTGAAATGAAGAAGCTGAAAGGTCAGGGCTTTGGGGTAAAACAGATGTGGTCCAAACCCTGCCTCTCCACTCCCACCTCGGCACTGTGCCCTCAGACAGGTCACTCCATCCTTCTGAGCTGCCCATAAAGTGGGGTTTGTCTACATATCTCCAGGGCCTACTTAGAGGATTAAGTAATAACAGCCAACTTTTAATTAGTGTTTACTATGCTCCAGGCACAATTCTAAATGCTTTATGGGCAGCACCTACCTTATTTAACCATCACAAATCTATGCATCAGGTACTATCAGTGTCTTCACTGCACACGTAAGGTAACTGGAACACGGGGTACATAACTCTTCCAGGGTCACACAGTAAGTGGTAGAGCCAGGACGCAAACTCAGACAGGGAAATTCCGGGGCCACGTGCTGAAACCCCACCCTATGCTCCTTCCAGATTAGATGAGGTAATGCGCATGCAAGAGCTATGTAAACTGTAACACGTTGTATAAATGTCACTTGCTATTACTTCTTTCCTCCCGCCCTGGTCATTAAGGCCACGAGGGACCTCATGAATCTACCGTTCAGATATTTTCTCACCGTGCTAGACTTGGTCCCTGAGCTGCACTTCCTCCCAGCCTGCCTTTGACTCTGAGGCTACCCCTCGAGATCCATCTGATTCGTTTCATTCTCCAGTCTCAGCAAAGATGCTTTTTGCACACAGGCATTCATTTCCTCCACAACTCTTAATGACCACAACGATGAGCTGCAGCCATCGTTGGACAGAACAAGAACCAATATGGTCTCTGCCCACACGGAGCTCCCAGTATGGTGGAGCAGTCACAGAAAATGGGGCCAGGGGAGGAGATTCAGCTTCACGGATAAATTGGACATAATATTAGAACCTGGCTGTCAGGGTGGTGGCAAGATATACGCGAGAGGAATCAGGCAAGAAGGGTACCCAGCACAGTCAGAGCTGAACACACTTAGCTATTGTCACAAAATGAATTCTACTGCCTCACTCCCTCTGACACAGAGCTTAGGACTCACTCAGTACAACTTACTTGTTCCCCTCTCTAGGCATCCTTTGTTATTCTTGGTTTCTGCTTTATTTCTCATATCAAAACACACACTCATTAGCAGAAATTCAGAAAAAGTAAAACAAATGTACATTTTAAAAAAATAACAGGTGTATAGAGACAGAAAGCAGATTGGTGGTTTCCAGGGGCCGGTGGGAGGAGGGAACTGGGAGTGAATGCTTCACAGGCACAGGGTTTCCACTTGGGGTGATGAAAAAGTTACGGAATTAGACAGTGGTGATGGTTGCACAACACTGTAAGTGTACTTAATGGTGAAAATGGTACATTTTATGTTCCGTGTATTTGCCACAAAAAAAAAAAAAAAAAATGCTGGAGAGCATAACCTCACTACCCAGAGTCAGCCAAAGCAATGTTTTGTGGGTTTCCCTCCACCTTTTTTTCAATGCATATTTTTAAATAGTTAAAGTCATACTGCAAGTATAATTCTGTATCCTCCTTTTTAAATCCAGCCCTATGTCATCAGCGTTATTCCCATGTCCTGCATAACATTGTTGGGCATTTAGGGAGTTCTTTTCTTCAAAGAACTATTCACTATGATTAACAAATGCACTCAGAAAATGAAAGGAAAGCCATAGACGGGGAGAAATTATTCACAATACTATACCTGACAAAAGACTTATATCTAGAATATATAAAGAACTACAAATCAATATGAAAAATATAAACCACCCAATTTTTTTTCATGTGCCATAGGTTTGAAAAGACACTTCAAAAAGAAGATTTATGAACGGACAATAAGCATGAGGAAGGTGCTCAACATCACAGCTCATCAGAGACGTGTATGAAAATCACAGTGAGACACCAGGGGGATATCCCACGTTGGAGAGGAGGGGAGGGAGCTGCAAATCTCATACACTGCTGATATAATATTATGCAAACCACTTTGGAAATCAGTTTGGCAGTTTATTATAAATACACATATAATACACTGTGCCCTAATGATTCCATTCTAAGTATTTACCCAAGAGAAAGAAATGAATGAGGCCAAACACACACAAAACCACAAACTCAAACACAAAAACAAAACCTTGCACAAAAATGTGCGTAGCAGCTTTATTCATAAAAGATAGCAACTGGAAATAACTCAAATGCCCATAAATAAATTGTGATTATATTCATACAGCAGAATACTATTCATAAGTAAAAGAATGAACTACTGATACATAGAACAGCATGGGTGAGTCTCAGAAGCATTATCTTGCTTGAGATAAACAAGATATAAGACTATATATTGCCGGATTCCATGAATAACTAGACTATGGTGACAGAGATCAGGTTGGTATCTCAGGCAAGGTGTACAAGGAAACCTGCTGGAGTGTTGGGAATAATCTATATCTTAATATGAGGTGGTGGTTACATGGGGTGTTTGCATTTGTTGCAATTCATCGAAATGTATACTTCAAATCTATTTTATTGTATATAACTTATGCCTCAATATCATTAAAAATAATAAAATTATATGCCAACTCTATGACTCAACAGTTTCATTCCTAGATGTTTACCCAAGAAAAGAGCATGTACTCACAAAAAGTCTCGTATAAAAATATTCATTGCAACTTTATCCATAAGAGCCAAAAACTGTAAATGGATTAAATATTCCAATTGAAAAAGAAAGATGATTAATCTCAATTTTTTTAAATGCATGTTGCTTACAAGAGACACAAATATAAGGACCCAGAAAGGTGGAAAATAAAAGGATGAGAAAACGTATCTATAAAAATACTAAAAAAATAAATAGGTATGTTAAAAAGCAGGTATAGGTCTACTAATATCAGACCAAATAGACATTAAGACCAGAAGTATTATTAGACATAAAGAATAACAATTCATAATTATAGAGGGGTCAATTCAACAGGAACATGTAACAATCCTAAATTCAAATGAGTTTAGCAATGGAGCCTCAAACACAGTAAGAATTAAAAGGAGAAAAAACCACATCCATAATCATAGCACATTGTTTAGAAACATGTCTCTCAGTAACTGATAATACAGATATAAAATTAATATAGATATGTTAAGATTTAGTGACATGAATAACAAATCTGATCAGACCCAAACCTATTCAGTCACCTAGTTTATGGCAAACATACCACTACAGTGTAGCAGGGGCAAACGCTCTTGCTAATAAATGGTGCTAGATAAACTGCACAAACTTATGGAAAATATGGACGTTGACTCTGACCTCATACCACACCCAAGATTCTATTTCAGGTGAATCATGGACCTACATATGAAAAGTAAAACAATAAAGCTTCTAGAGTAAAACATGGGTATATATTTATGGCTATGGATAGACAAAGATTTATTCAACTAAACATAAACACTAAACATAAAGGAAAAGATTAGTAAATTAGACTATTTTAAAATTAAGAAATACTGTTCATCAAAAGACATCATTAGAAGATTAAATGAACAAACAGAAGGGGAGAAGATATTTGCAATGCATGTCTCCTACAAAGAACCTGTATACTGAATATATAAAGAACTTCTACAAATCAATAAGAAAAAGACAGACACCACCCCCCTCCCCATGGGAAAAACATTGAACAGGCACTTCACAAAAGGGCATACCCAGGGGGCCAATTAGTTATTCATGAAAACCTAATTAAAACCACAACGAGATACCATCACCTAAAATCAGAATGTTTACATTTTTTTGAACTGATACCAAGTGTTGCCAAGAGCTCCTGGCACTCTCACATACTTCTGCAGGAGTGTAAATTCGTACAACTGTTTTGGAAAACTGTTAGCAGGACCTAGTGAGGCTGAACGTACACATGTTTTATGAACCCAAAATTCTACTCCAAACGTAGACTCTCAGAAGTATGTGTGTGTATGTGCGTGTGCAGGTGTGTGTGTATCGAAAGTCACGTCCCAAAATAACATAGCAACATTATTTTTAATACTTAGAAACTAGAAACCATTCAAGGGTTTATCACTGGTAGAATGGATAAATAGTTTTCCATTCATACAATGCAATACTATCCAGCAGTGAAAAAGAACAAATCAATACACGCAAGACCATGAATAAGTCTCACAGATATAATGTGACTGAAAGTCAGATATGGTTCTCTGTGACCCATTCACATGAACTTCAGAATCAGGCAAAACTAATCTATAGTGATACAAGTCAGAATATAGGTTTCTTTTAGAGGGTAATGATCATGAGACAGTACAAAAGAGACTCTTGGGATGTTGGTAAAACTCTATATCTTGATCTGGATGGCGGGTACCTACATATATTCGCTTTGTAAAAATCCATCAGGCTCTTCACTTAAGGTTCATGCATGAAGCTATATCACATTATCCTTCAGTTTAAGTTTAGCAAAACATAGTATATGAAGAGTACTAAAGTTTACCATACCTATTGCCAAATTACTTTTGAGTAACTTTGTACCAATTCCCACCAGCCTTGTTGTGTCCCAACCAAAGCCTTCCAAATATTGAGCATTATAATCTTCAAAGAACATTCTTTAGCTTCATCTTAATTTGACTTTATCCAACAAGTCAGCAAATAGTTACAACAGCTCAAGCTACAATGAATCCGGATCAAACTGTTTCACTTTCTATCTCTCTACTCCCTCCTCACCCCCACCAACGCAGTAGGAAAGGATGGGAAGGGATGAATTGAGCAAGATACGATAGGGAGTAAATCATTCCTCCGTGTCTGCGGGGGATTGGTTCCAGGACACCCCTGCAGATACTAAAATCCAAGGATGCTCAAGTCCCTTACAATATAAAATGACATAGTAGAGTTGGCCCACCATATCCGTGGATGCACGACGTGTGGATATTGCGGGGCTGACTGTATCAACAGGACTTACCATGGAGTGTGCCTGCATGTTGCTCAAATCCCTTCCCAAAAGCAGCCTTTAGAGAAATTGGTGATGGGGGCTCCTAAAGACAGGTGGCCTGGAGGAAAGAGTCTGGGACAGGAGTCAGGGGGTCTTGGTTCTTAGCCCAGCTCTCCCACTAGTTCATGGCGACCTTGGGCAGTCCTTTCCCCCTCTGGGTATCTGTTTCCTCAATTGTAAATAAAACAGTTAGATTGGCAGGTCTCTGAGCACTTTTCCAGTTAGAATTGGCTATGATCCCATATGATTCTGTGAGTCTACATAACACTGTTTTAAGTGCTCTGTGAGGCACCTATGTGTACATTTACGTATGAGCTGGACATTGTATTCACCAGAATTCTCATTAGGAAGAGAAATGTATTTGTTAGGGGATGTGAGGATGTGAGCCTCCATGGGCACCCAAGTGTGCAAGGAAGGGGTTCTCCTGTAGGAGGAAAGGGGATAACTTTGCTTATATCTCCAGAGGGAAGAGGAAAGAGAAGCCCTGATAGACCCACAAGATGCTGGAAGGCTCTGTGTGTCTATAAAGCAACCGTTTCCCATAGCCTCGCCAATCGTCAGTAACATCGCTAAATGCATGACATGCTTGGAGGCAGATTTTCTTGTGAAAACTGGTGAAAGGCTTGAGCTCCCTGCACAGATCCACATGGGCCAGTCCCAAGGCAGCACACGCAAATGCAGGGGCCAGGAGGGAGAGGGAAGCGTGGAAACATTCTGCACAGGGACTGGCATATCAGGGAGCATGCACTCAGCTTACACACACCCAGGGCAGGCAACAGGGGTTTCAGTTTCATTGAACCCAGCCTCCAGGGTGCAGGAGAGCCTTAGCTGACAAATACCTCACATCTCCTATGTGGAAGACTGCTATCGACTGCCCTCAACCTGCATGAAATAACCTTGGGGGACAGACAGGGCTCTTCCCTCCTTTCTAACTGGAGTCCCTGTTTCTGGGGCTGGGACTGTCTCGCAGCAGCTGCGTCACTGATACCCTCACCCCTAGCGCCCTCTTGTTCCAGGGCACCCTCACCTGGGTTGGGCGAGTACCCATGGTTGGCAGTGGGTGCTCTGCAAACACGGTCCTCGCTACCCGTCGCACAGGCTTTGCACGCTGGAAACCATTTCCCCCCCTCCCTTGGTTGAAAACAAGGTTGAATTCATAATTTTACCATTTTTCAAAACTGCCTAACTCCGAGGGGGAAAAGGGAGTTTTCAGTAACCCCTAGCCGGTAGCCAAGAATTAGCAAGGAAAATACTGCTTCCCACTTTCTAATTGATGCGTCTGCCAAGGGCCCCAGGTATGTCGGCTCCTGAACACGTGCCTTTGGGGAATTAGTCTCAGGAAACATATCCTCCGAGGCCATGTGCGCTTCCTGTCGCCCGCAGGGCTCCCGAGACCCGCTAGACGCTAATTTTCTTAGTACAAAACCATTCCTTTTTTTGAAATGAAAAATGACTTGTTAAACCCCTCTCGGGTCCCCTTTTTTTCTCTCCTCCCAGAGAAACACATTAAAGTAAACAAACTTGAGATGTAAAATGAAAACAGGGGCCCCCGTAGCACCTGCAGGGTTTTACCAGCTCACATTACAAAGCCCTGTCTGAAGTGGCCCGAGAACTGTTTCCATTACAAATAGCCGGTTCTCTTGAAAGTAAGGCAAAAGCCAAATTAGTCAGATTACATCAGGATATATTTTCCTGTAGCATAAGTTCTTTGGAAACACCTGCCTGACATATTTCAGACGTGTGCCGAGGCGAGCCGGGCCCTCGGCGGTTTCCAGGGCTCGTCAGAGTCTCAACAAAAAAGGGTGTTTGGGTTTCACTAAGTAAAACTGGGTGAGATGCCCGTGTGGAATTTGAGTTGCTACAGACTGACTTTCTGGCACCTTTGAAGAGACAAGTTTTAACCAGCTCTGTCCCTGCAGCACTTGGCAGTGTCAAGAGGGTCCTGGCACATAGGCAACTTGCGTCCGAACCTCCGTTGGGTGCAGGGGGAGACACGTGGGGGTTACGTGGTCAGGGAGGCTTGAAGGGCCCGGTTGGAGTAGGAGCGTGTCCTCACTCTCTGGGAAATGCTAAAATTAGAGAAGAGAGCAGAGCCCACAGCCAGGCGGGGGGTTGAATGGAGCAGACAGACGAAGGCAGGTGATGCTCTAGGTCACCCCAGCCCTCTTATCTTTCCCCCAAACCCTAATTGACATTCTGCCCTTGACAACCCTCTCCCGCTGTAGACTTTATTATTTCAGTAACTAATATGAGTAATTTACTTTTTCAAATGATCTGCATTGCTTAGAAAGTGCCTGGTCAAGTGAGTTGAATAAAATTATGGTAAATCCACAATGTGGAATATTACATAACCATTCCAGTGAGTCAGGGTGAATGACGGGGATTCTTGTGGAAAGACCTCCAAGGTGTACTAAGTGAAAAAAATCAAGTTGTAAAACAACAGAGATAAGATGATCCCATTTATTTAAAAGGGGACTTGGGGGTGGGGGCAAAGACATACACATGAAATACACACATGCCAGAAAATGCATAGAAAGTGGACCAGGAGAAGAGACAGTAAGCTATTAACAGTGACCACCACCGGGGAGGGAATGGAGATGCGGGAGGGAGAGATGAGGGGGGCTTTCATTCAGAATATGCTTGAAATGGTTACGATGAGAACGGAGTCATGTATTACTTGTATAAAGAGGATGTCCTTAATAAAATAATACAAAAAGTACATATACACACTACTATATATAAAATAGATAACCAACAAGGACCTACTGTATAGCACAGGGAACTATACTCAGTATTTTGTAATAACCAATAAGGGAAGAGAATCTGGAAAAAAGTAGATGTATATGTATGTATAAGTGAATCACTTTGCTGTACACCTGAAACTAACACGACATTGTAAATCAACTCTAGTTCAATAAAAAAAAAAATACAAAATTTTGTGTCGGGGGGCAGTGCCTCAGCATTCTCGTTGAGTTCCTAAATTCTGAAAGCTGAAGAATTCACATCTCCAAGTGTGTGATGGGCCCGGGGCATTGCTGGATCTTCTTATACCCTGGCTGGGTCAAACACTGGCCAGTGATGCACTTGGGAAGCACACAGGTCATGGAAACTCTTCATCAGCAGTGAGAGTGTATCTAACAGCACAGTGAGGATAAAAGTGCTAAGATCCACCATCCTGGATTGACACCCTGACTCAGCCACTTACAAGCAATAGGACTTAGGACACCTTCCTTAACCCCTCTCTGTGCCTCACTTTCTTAGCCATAAAATGGGGAGGAGAATAGAAGGTAGCTGATAAAGTGGTCGTGGGGATTAGAATAGGTAAATCAAGTGACAGCATTTAGCACAGGGCCTGGAGCACAGTGAACACTCTAAAATGGGAGTTCTTATCGAGATTGGACACATCATAAAGTTTCTTCTTACATTTATATGTTCTAAATGAGTACCTGATGGGGTCCAATCCAACGGATAAACATTTCCCCTTAAGATAAGGATACGGGTATTGCCACTGGCAGAGTAGGACCACTCAAGCACCCCGTGTGTGAAGGGCGTAGGCCTGGGTCCTTTCACACCCATCAGAGAGGTCTTTACTCTGTCGGGAGAGACCCGAGATATGTAGACACAGAACTCCAGCGTGCCTCAGGTGAGGTATTCCAACAGGTCACCCAGAGGGCCAAGAGCAGACAGGAGAGCCAGAGGAAGGCACCGAGCAGAACTCCAAAGGCCAGGAGAGCAAATCATCTGTCATCTGGGAGCTGG
>NW_020173979.1:3524631-3538882 GCF_003031525.2 Neophocaena asiaeorientalis asiaeorientalis | reverse complement strand
AAAGCCAGGAAATTACTGACCTGGAGAGCAACCGTAGACGGTCATCAGACGCAATGCGTGTCGGCTCCAACCTGCCTCCTCTCCCAGCCAGCAGGAATCTGAACTGTGCAAACTGAAATCAGCCCCCTGGACTCCTTTGTCTCCCACATCCCAGCCCAGATTGTCAGCACAATTCCCCCCGGTAGGGTTTTTATGACTGGTGATGATGTAAGGAGTCAGAGAAAACACAGCTGGTCTGGCGTGCAGTTTACAAAGAGGGCGTGGGGAGAAAGTGTGCCTGTCCCCAGACGCCAGCCTTACAGCTGCTCAGGCCCCCCCACAAGGCTGAGGGTCTCCACCACCTCTCATGGAAGGAAACACATGGCTCAGACCAATGAGGCACTGCTTTCATTTAAAAAGAAAATCAGATGTAGGCATTTTAAAAGCACTGCGATGTCTGGGGTTCTCCTTCCCTGCCCCCATCATCAGTGAGTTCTCCTTCTCGCTAACTTGACCCATTAAATACCAGTCTCAAATTCATTGCTTTCTCGGCATCCTCAGTACCATTTCCTGGGTTGGGCCTCATCGTCTCTCCCTCGGAGTCTATAACCACCTTCTAACTATTCTTCCTGCCTTCAGTCTTGGTTCCTCCAATCCAGTCTCCACCCAGTAGCCAGAGTGACTTTCTCAAACACAAATCATATCAGTCTCTCTCCTGTTTAAAACCTTCAATGGCTCCCTATTGCTTCCAGAATAAAGCCTAAACTCCTTTGCGGGTGCAGTCCATTCTTGTCATTCACAGAAGTCCTATTCTATACTCACCACCAACAGTGGCTTCACAAACATGGAACCATTGCTCTTAGGGGAAATACAGAGTTAGGGTCCTGTGAGCCTTTTGTTGTTGTTAACCAATCAATAAATAACCTTGTTGTATGTGCCTTTCTGTTTGATTTTAATATATATTTAACATATATTGCTGATTCATTAACATTGAACTCATGGCCAACAGGACTGTAACTCACGCCTCAACGAAGCTTTTCCAAAGCAACTATTTTCTGCGTAAGGCACAGGATGTGATCATCCTTCTTGAGGTCAGGAAAAGTAGACAGCACTACAGCACTATGCTTGGGGGCCATCTGAAACAGCGAAATCACCATCAAAAAGCACAAAAACGGGACTTCACTGGTGGTGCAGTGGTTAAGAATCTGCCTGACAATGCAGGGGACACAGCTTCGAGTCCTGGTCTGGGAAGATCCCACATGCTGCGGAGCAACTAAGCCCGTGCGCCACAACTACTGAGCCTGTGCTCTAGAGCCCGCGAGCCACAACTACTGAAGCCTGCGTGCCTAGAGCCCGTGCTCTGCAACAAGAGAAGCCACCACAATGAGAAGCCCGTGCACCTCAACGAAGAGTAGCCCCCGCTCACCACAACTAGAGAAAAGCCTGCGAGCAGCAACGAAGACCCAACGCAGCCTAAATAAATAAATAAATAAAAGCACAAAAATGGGACAAACATAGCACTAAATAGACTGAGGAAAGAGCACTTGTTTATAATAGTATGAGAGCTGAAAGAGGAAGGCAGAGTGCCACCTTATTAGTTCTCAGCTGGGAACATGGCCATTGGATGACTCACATTTTTCATTGCTCTCCACATGTCCACGAATGACCACAAAAGCACTGTGAGTATTGATTTTGAAGTTGCAAATAAATTTTAATGAGTAAGTGAATTTGCAAATACAAAATCTGCAAATAATGGAGATGAACCGTATTTATTACCATTGCCTGCCCAGCACCTCTTTGTCCTGCTTCCATCTGGGAGCAGAGTGACCACTAAGGGTGGGCACATGACCACACAGAGCCAATCCCAGTGGCCTATGCTCTTGGCTGCAGTGATTGGTCCATAGATTGGCACATGAGCCAAGCACAGCCAATCAGAGCCCTTTCCCGGGATTTTTTCTACTAGTTTTCTTCTAAGAGGGAAGAGTCTTGAATTTGGGGGAAGGACTTGGAAGGATGTGACTCTGGGCTGCCGAGGACCATGTTCCTTGCTATGTTGACCACCCGTGGTAGGAGAGGATGTAACTGAGGATGGGAGAGTGCAAGAGGAAGACAGACCAGGAACTGTTAAGTCTGGTTTTTCTTTACCTCTGCCCTCAAGTCTCCAGAATCCTTCAAACAACACTCTTTCTTGCCTCTTACAACGAAGAGTCCAGACTAACATGGCATAGGAGGCTCTACCTGGGCTGGTCCCCATCTCCCTTACTTACTATCATGTTCCCATTTCAGAAGTTACATCCCACGACACAGAAACACTCAGACTTCCCTGTATGCACTCTGTAGCTCCCCACCTCCACATGTGCTCAAGCTGTTCCCTCTGCCTGGAACCCACTTCCTTAACTCCTCATCTCCGTTATCTAGTCTTTCTCCGACCTCTCAGGCCAGGCTGTCTGCCGCTCTCTTGTTGCACCCAGACCAAAGTTCCATCTCCTTGGGTTTCCCGCAAAGCCCAGACCCAGCTCCTCTCTTATCTCAACACATGACCTTGAACTTACCTATTTATAGAATTTGAGCGCCTTGAGGGCAGAACTAGTTCATACATCAAGTAGCTGGGGCCTGGTGCTCTAGGGATGCCCACTAGGAGGGTGGCAAACTTGAATTTGGGGCCTAAAGTGCCAAGTCCAAGTCTCTGTTGCCATCTCTTTCCTGAGGCTAAGCGAGTGCTACTGAGTTAGGCCCTTCAAAAAACCCTTCATATCTGGACGACGACTTGCAGTTCAGAAAGCCCTTCTACACGGATGATTTCATACGAGCCTCACGAGAGCCCCAGGAGACAGCTGTATCGTTCTCTTCCTTTGAAGAAGCAGAGACTCACAGAAGTAAAGTGCTACTCTCCAATACACATAACTAGCAAGTGATAGAGCAAGACATAGAATGCAGGCTTCTGGGATTTAAAACCAGTGGGTTCTGGACCATGATAAAAAGCTGGACTCTTCTTAGGTTGACCGTCCCTGAAACTCAGTATGCCTGTCAACTTCATCTCACGTGGATGGAAAATGGAGGGAGATAGTACCACATGTGGGAGAGGAGAGGGGCCTGTCCTATGCCAGGGAAACTCATGCTGTCTTGGAGAAAGGAGCACCTCTTTTTTTACTAGTCCCAGTCAACAGGTACCTGGTCAAAAACTAGACAGTAAATGATATATTCAACCTTCATGAAATATTTTCCACATGCCTTAAATACTCTGCAGGCCCTGTCTCATTTAGTCCTCGCAACCTAGGTGACCAGCTCATCCTGGTTTTGCCAGGGATGTCCCAGGTTTAGAACTAAAAGTCCTGCATCTCAGGAACTCCCTCAGTCCTGGACAAACAAGGAGAGTTGGTTGGTCCCCACACCTCGTAACAATGACATGAGGTGGGTACTGCTCCCATTTTACAGATGAGGCAGCTGAGGCTCAGAAAGGGAAATTGACTGACAAAGGTCACACAAGTAATTAGCAGAGGAGCCAAGATACAAACCAACATCCCCTCTGACTCTAGAGCACTCCCATCCCTCAGCAAGGCCTCTGCAATCGACCATGTAAACAACCAGTCAGTCATCCGGAATGGATTAGCAAAATTGAGGCGTCAGGCAGGAAGAGTGGGTGTCAGGCCACAAACATGACACAGCATGTGAAAAGGGAAAAAGTGCATCTAACCACCATTCCTTGCGCTTATATTTCTCATCTGATCTTCACCGCTGTTGTGTCTCCATAGGGCTTCCAGATCAGCTAGAGGAACAACAAGCTTGACAGATGTCTTCCCCACTGAATTGGCCCATGATTTGACTGTAACTGTGTCTGTACCTGATGCCAAGGCAACAGGCCAATTAATCCAATTCCATTGGCCAATACAGTGGAAAGAGAAAGTAAACAAAGCCAGTCATCTGAGAGAGATGACCCAGTTGAGGACTGAATCTGGCTGGTTAATTCACCACACTGACCAGCAAATTTGGTTGTATCAGGTCACCTTAAGTCCCTTGGAAGACTCAGGCTGACCCATTTGAATTAATCAGTTCTGTTGGCAAGGTCTATATGTGGCCCGCACCTCCTCAACTGTAAAAGACTAGATCGGCTTGATGATCATTATTTTCAAAGTTCATTATGTAAGAGGCACCAGCTCAGGCGTTATGAGCAGGCCAGGGCAAAAATGACATTTAAGATATTTCACAAGTTTTAAAACTAGTGGCTCTACAAATACACAGTGATTTTTAAAAGAAAGGGGAAAAAAGAATTTATAAACCCAATAAAGTTGCAACAGGGGCCAACAAAGATAAAGTTTCAAGCTGTGGTGAGCCACCTTCTGAGGGCTTCGGAACACTCAAATGCAGAATAATTCCTCACACAGAAGAAGGAAGGGGCGTATTCTTAGAAATGCCAATCAACAGCTTACCCTCCTCCTGCGCTACCCCATCACCACCACTGAGTTTTATGGATTCCAGAGCAGAATAAAAGAAAACCCAATTCAGAGTGGCTTGAGATAGTCATTTTATCTGTTCGTATAAGAGCAAGGGTTGCGGCGGGGGTGGAGGATGGGGGAGACTTCAAGTTCAACTGATCCAGTGACTCAACGTATCATCAAGGGCTTGGGGTCTTTCTGTCTTTCCATCCGCGGTGTCAACGTCATCCCCAGGCTGGTTCCCCTTGTGTCTGTGAGACGGGTGTCAGCAGCAGCCATGGCTGTTGTACCCTCACTAGGTTTGCTAGGAAAGGAAGAGAGCCTGGCTCCCTGTGGCCCCCTCAAAACAGTGAGAAACCTTTTCCCAGAACACACTCTCCCCACTCTGCCTGGAACTCATCCTGACCCCAACACAGGAGCCCCCGAGGAACGCTGCCTGGATTGGCCCCTTGAAGGGTTGCAGCTACGGGAGCTCTCAAGATGCTACGTCATCATCCAAACATCTTGATCTCACAGAGTTCACAGGTGACGGGCGTGCTGACATTGGTAATGCACTGCCCTGGAGTAGGTTTTTGGGCAGCAAACATTATAAGGGGACAAAAGAATCATCTAAAAGGACCACTTGTGGGTTCACAGAAGACACCCCCAGGGATTCCCAGAAATAACCAGGGAGACATAGGGGAGCCCAATGTCCTACACTGTGTGAATTGCAATAAAAGTCTGTGAACGTTGAATGCATTTGCACCATGAAACTGGAAAGCCCTGGGGAAAAATTAGGTTCCATTTGCTTGAATGACCCTTTTGGAGCCACCTGTACCTCTACCTGACCCTCAGCCCTCTCCCAGACATACTGGTCCCCTCTGGCTCTTTGCATCAGAGCAGGGGGTAAGAGATACCCTCAGCTGGCATGACGTGTTCCAGATGGCCAATTATCCTGGCTGCCCACTCAGAGGAGAGGCTCAGACACCAACCAACTCAATTTATTCATTAACTTGAACAGCCCAAGTAGTGTAAAAGGAAGTTGGCTTAAGTAAACAAGTTTCCAGTCTGGCTCCAATCATTCCAATAACCCTGTTCTTCTACCTTCAGCCTAATAGTCCTCTGCTTGGATCTACCCAGGTAGCATTTATTAGGGAAAAGTGAAGCCCAGAAAATGACACTTGTCCTCAAAACATGCCCGTCTCCCTGCATGTCTCTTGACAGACAACCAGTCAACAGGTAAGAAGAACCTTAACATCAGACATTGGTAGATCTGTTGCCATCTGCAAGACCAAGGAGCTCACTTCCACACTTGTTGATGGCTCACAGCTGAGATCCACCCTGGGAGTTGCCCTTGACAAAGAGTCTTTCCCTGACCAAACTTTAGTTAGCTCCCCTGAGCCCCCTTCTAGACTAGACCTAAGCTTTGGGCATCCATGTCCATCCTCGCTAAGTCTAGTCTTAGCAAGAATCCTGCTAATTTAGTTAGTGAGAATCCCCTCCCACACACACTCAATACCCAGTCACCCTTGATATCTGATCAAGTTCCTCACCCTTCACCTTTTGATGTATATAAGTCCTTGGCCCGCCTTTAGCAAGAATCCTTTTAGGCCAGTTTAGCAAGAATCTCCTTACCCTTGATGTCTCCTTCTGGTAACTTTTCATCCACTAATCCCCCACCTTCTCCTTGGCTATAAACCCTCATTTGTCCTTATATTCAGAGTTAAGCCTGATCTCTCTCCTACTGCAATTAGTCTTGAATAAAGCCTTCCTTGCCTTTTAAAAAAGCGTCAGGATAAGGTTTTCCTTTACCACCTTCAGCTAAGGGAAACTGTCTCATCCACAGTTATACCCCCTCTGCACAGAAGCCCACATCAAATGGTTGGTTGGTGCAGGGCTACAAAGGCCCAACCTCCTTGCCTCAATTCAGGATATCTCCGAAGGGTCATCTCAGCTTCAGAGTTCCCAGAGGGATCAGCTGAATCCTAAGTCACACATGCATCACAGTTCAGCTATTCATCTGTGTAGTCCTGCTTCCCTCTCCACACAGGTGCCCGCTAAGGGTAGAAAGGAACAATACCCTGAAGGAGCCAACATGGACCAGAAGGGATCAGATGCTGGATAAAGGGGACAGGATATAATTGGAAAAGGGAGAGTTTATAAATATGGGCACATGTCCTTAGGATACAGGATTTGACACCTGGCAAGGACCCCAGGAGAATGCACTAAACATGCTGCTTGATGGCTTTAGAATGGCTGACACTTAGTAAAGTAGAAATGCCAGAGCTGTCATCATAGATGATGGAAAAAGGGATCAAGGGACTTGGAAACATGCGCTGGATATATTCTCCAACTGCCTTCTGCAGGTGGGCCTAGAGGATGCTGTACCTACTGATGCAATAAGTAATGTGCTGGTGACAGGGACAGTGGTATCACTGAACTTCAGGGTGGCTGTTCTCCCCAGGGCCAGGGCTGATGGTAGGAGATGGTGTCGCAGGGCTCCGTGAGAGCAAGCGGGTCACAAAATAATCGAGGCCAGGTTATGGTGCTGAACCAACAAAAGCCAGGTCAGAGCAACATAATAATGAGTGGCAGGATGTGGTGGGGCAGCCAAGGGGACTGGCCCACAAAGACCTGTAGAAATGGAGAAGAGCATACAGTGCCCCGGGGGCAAAAGAGATAGATCCCCCAAAGGATATTTCTCAAACTATATAATTAAAGGAAAGTGAGGATGATTGATCAGGAAACTGAGAGAAGCTGCATCAATAAGAAGCCACGATCATGCCCAGTCTTCAGACCTGAAATCTGTCAACTAAAGGAGAGGGCAGGTCCTCATGAGGAAGGACCCCGGGACACGGCAACGAGCATCGACAGTAATGAATTGCCCAACAATTCCCCAAAGGGAACTGTAGCCATTTACTTGGTAAAGTATCCAGACATTTCAAAGACTGTGAGACACTAGATCTGAGTTACAGCAGCATCATAGTCTCCTGCAAGAGTAGGAGCAGAAGGGAGCCTGGTCATCGGTGGAGGCCTGGCCCAGGTTGGGCTCACAGTGAACCCACCTAGGGGTCGTTTCCCTGGTCCTCAAATGTCAGGTGGAATGGATGGATACTCACTGCAGTTAGGAGAACACCCACGTTAGGTGGAGCCACAGTCCTTGACATGTGGAGCCATCCTAGTGGAGAAAGCCTCTAAAAATGCCCCCATTACCTCAGCCAAGATATTAAATCACAAACACTATCACATCTCAAGCAGAATCTTTAAGGAGATACCCTTAATGACCTAAAAGGGCAAGTCATTAAATAGCCCCATTTAATCCACCCATCTGACCCCTACAGAAACCAGATAGACCCTGGAGGATGACAGTGGACCACCACAAACTCAATCAAGTAGTAGCTATCACAGGCACTGGTCCAGATGTGGTATCTTTGCTAGAGAAGACTGACACAGCTCTGATACATGGTATGCAACCTGGCTCTGGTAAATGTATTCTTTTCTCTCCCTGTCAAGAAAGAGTACCAAAAGCAGTCTGCATTGCCATGGAACAGTCAACAGTATAAATTTACAGGCTTACTCTAGGGCTATATTAACTCTCTCATCCTTTTTCATAATACAGTCCAGAGGGATCTGGGCCATCTGGACATTCTGCAGAGCATCCCATTTGTCAATGACAGACATGGCAGATATCACTACATCAATGACATCATGTTAATCAAATTGGATGAGTAAGAAGTGGCAAGTATGTTGGAGGCCTTGATAGGAAAAGAGCTCCAGAGGCTGGGAAAATAACCTTGCAAAAATTGAGAGACGTTCTACATCGCTGCAATTGTCACGTACTGTGGCTTGAAGCATGGAAGAGTAGATACACTTATATAAGGGGACATCCCGTCCAAAACGAAAGATGGCTGCTAAGCTCACCTGAGCCCCTGGCAGTGAGCAGAAAGCTGCATCAAGGAAATGTGTCCAGCCATTCACTCATTCACTTATTTATTCATTCGTCCACCAAAAATTTGTTGACAGCTACTCTGGGCAGCCTGCCCTATGCCTGAGGTTGAGATGGAGTAGACTGGGAACTGTTGGATGGTGTCACCACAAGGGAACCAGGGATGCCTGGATCCTGTCTTTTATGACCGCCACCAGCATCCCCCAGAAGGAACCCAAGGAGCAAGGGTAGAGGAGAACAGAGAAACCATTTGAGAAACAAAGTTCAAGGTCAAAGTAAGGCCACCTATCCTTCTCCAAATTCTTTTAGTTACCTACTCTCTTCAAAACTCCCTCCTGGAAACACAGTGAATGCTCAGTAGAAATCCAGACTGTCTTGAAGGACGGAGGGTTTCCTCGGGGGGATTTGTATATTAATCACAAGAGCTTGTGAAGTCAGGTTGGGGTTTTTGAAGCTGGCTTGTGGTGTGCACACGCCCTACCCTCTCAGAATGTCTGGCCCCCGAGCACTCCGCACCCACTCCCTGCGTTCTGCTCGGTGGCCACTGAAACAACAAACATCCCTCAGCTTGTACACAGTGAGCTAGAGACAGGCCAACTCCGACGGAGCTCTGCTGCTTCCAAAATTATCCAGCAAGCTTACTGGCGCCGGTCCACGTTCTTCCAGGTTTTAGTGGGGACAGAGGCTGAAAATTGGTCTCTGGAAGCACCCTTGGCTGAACTGAGTGAGTTCATGAAAAGAAAAAAAAGAAAAAGAAAAACATGGAACAACTGCTCCAAAAAAAATTCCCATTGGGTTGCAGTGTGTCACTCCATCTGACCTTTTCCAAAGTAGGGTAACCATCTTTATAGAGTAAAATGCCCCAAAGCAAGGGCACCCCTTGTGGTATCATGGAAAGTACAGAGGCTTTGGTGTCAGAAGGAGCCAAATTCAAATCCTAGCTCTGCCTCTGTGTGGTCTTGAGCTACAGCCTCTCGGAGCCTTGGTTTCCGCATCTGTAAAGTGGGAATATTAACTGACTTCTCACACGGATCAAAGGAGAGTGCAGCTGTGAGGTGCCTGGCATGCAGTGGATGGTCTCGGAGTCGCTTTACCATAATTGGATCAGCTTTCACAGAATCAGAGCTTGTCAGAGTTGGAAAGGACCAGAGAGAGCGTCGTGTCCAAGCTTCAGTTGAATATTCAATTCTTACAGCCCCTGGGGCTTCTGTCTTATGGTTGACCTCACCCAAAACAGAGAGGTAGAGAGGTCTCAAGAAAAGAAACCAAGACAACATTTTATTAGAAAGAAAAATATTAAAAGGTGTCTTCTCCCACCCCAGTTTCTGAGATCTTGCCATCATCCGTGCTTGCTGTGTGAGTCTGATATACGGACCATGGCAGGAGAGCGTGACAAAGGAGGGATGGAGAGGCTTGTCCTGGGCAGCCAAGCAGGGATCCGTGACCTCCCCAACGTGTTGTCCCCTGAGCCTGGTGAAGGGGTATAACTCAACGTCTGCATCTGCAAGATGGCCTGGAAATGCTTCCAACGAGAAGAATGTGGCAGAGGCGGTAGCTCTCTGTTAGGAACAGCTCATCCTCAAGTAACACAAAACTAATGAATTAAGAGACTGTATTGACCCCTGCAACTGAGAAGTCCAGAGGCCGGATAGGTTTCAGCAAAGCTTAGTTAGCAGCTCAGTGGGGAATCCAAGAAGTTTGTTTCTTTCCATCTCTTCCCTCTGCCTTCTGCCCAAGGCTGCCTCCCCTCTTGGCCACAAGACGGCTGCCAGCAGCGGCAAGGACATCCTAGTCCAGTGAGAAAAGAGAGCTCCTTCAAAAGGGCTTCAGTGAAAGAACAAAGAAAGGTGGGGAAAGGCTTCCTTCTCAGAAGTCCCCAGCAAATGCTTCCCTGGGACACCTGCCGATCACGAAGGCCAGGGTATTGAGCTGTGAGCACTTGCCGAGGCCAGCTAGGATCCACCTCCGGGAGCTAGGACTTGGGCCTGCTTTCCCTTGAGGTACAAGAGCTACGTGGGGACAGCACCCAACTGAAAATTGGTGAAAACAAGATAAAGGGGGAGTGGACGCTGGGAAGCCAATGGCAGCAAATGTGCAGGACACCATCAAAAGCTTTGCCTACCCCAGACAGGCATCAGCTCTGATTCTTCCACTGCGTCCCCAGTCTCCATCCTCCTGAAGACGATGAGCAAATCTGACCAGATCGTCTCTCTCCAGTATAGACGTGGCTCCTTGACTGACTAATGTCTTAGTGGAAAAAGCCCATGGTTGCCCAACTCCCTGAAATCACTGGTTTCCAAATTTTTACCAAGGAGCACTTTTGTCCCTGGAGCTGTCTCAGAGGGCATTGTAATCGCAACAGAAAGGGGGTGACTGTGGATGGAGAATGCTGAACAGGCCAGGCTCTGGATCCCCCTCTTCTATTTTAAGCTCACGCATATAAACCTGGCACTACCTTAAAATGGGTCTCTTGTACCCAATATTATTGCAGCCTTGACCTTGGCCTTTGACCCTGTCCCACATCCTAATGTAAATACCAAAGCCTTCCAGCCTCTGCCTTCAAGAGCTCAGTTTCCTGATTGTGTGTGACCTCAGTCGTCAGACCATGTCCCTGAGATTTACTTCCCCCGTGGCTCTGAGCCAACCCCTAGAACCTTCTATGTCACATTGGCACCGCCTACACACAGTCAGCACTGTCACTTGACTAACCAGAACTAGCCTGCCTCTGCCACATCCTAGCTGCGTCACCTTGGGGAGATCACTTTACCTCTCCCAGCCTCAGTTTTCTTCTCTATTAAATTGCAAGAACAAGCCACAATTTGGACCAACAGAAATGCTGCCTGTTGGCTCACTGGGTTGACTGTTACATTTGCAAACTCTCTCTTCTTATTATCCATAGTGGCTGGAAATGCTTGACCTGATCAACATTCATGTTAACCGTATCCAGGCTGTATCCATTTTTTTTCAAAGCTCTTTATAAAGGGAATTAGAGGCTCTTAAAGACAACACTCGCACTAAGTGGACCATGAGTGGCCCCAGGCTGGTTCCCCAGAGCTCCATAACTTTCTAGAGCCTCTCCAAACAGGATGCTTAAAGCTAAGACCGTACTCCAAAGCTGGGTCCACTTACAAACACACCTGCCCCTCGGAACTGCCTTCTGTGGCCGCTGCTGAAAGCAACTCTGAAAGCTAAGGTGTGCAGGCCTGGGTCTTCTCTTTGCTGCTCCGACCTCCTGCCTTTGGAAGCCCGGCTGCTAGGCTCAACCAAGGCCCTGACAATGAGCAGAAAGCTGCCTCAAGGAAATGCATCTAGCCATTCACTGACTCACTCATTCATTCACCCAAAACTGCTGACAGCTACTCTGGGCAGCCTGCCCCAGGCCTGAGGTTGAGGGAGTGGTGAACTGGGAACTATTTGACGGTATCACCGTGGGGGACCCAGGAATGCTTGGATCCTGTCTTTTACCACCACCATCACCACCCTCCCCCTGAGGGAACCCAAGGAGCGAGAGCAGAAGAGAAACCAAGGAACAATTTCAGAAACAGCACCTCAGGTGACCCTTATAAAAGGCAGAGCACCCTAGACAAAGTTCAAGGTCAAAGTAAGGCCACCGATCTCTACTCCAAATCTTAATCTTAAAATCGTCATACCAACGCACGCTGAGAATAAGCGCAAGAAAGAGAGGGGAAGATGGGGGGAGGGAGAGAAAGGCAGCAACCATGAGAGACAACCAGGCACCAAGAGGGACCCCGAAGTCCCCTTACTACCCACAAGGATGGAGAGGAAAAGGAAGACAAATAAGAACATCGCCGACCCTGCGAGCCAAGCCTTGCTTATTCAGAAATGAGGTGATGGGGTTGACCAGGTGGATGAGGCAGTGGAGAGCATTCTAGGCTCACAGAACAGCATGTGTACAGATACAGGGGGTGAAAAATCAAGGCAGGTGCGGGAGACTCAAGTGGTCTTGGGTGGCTGCAGCAGAGCTGCCAGAGAGAGGAAGAAAGAGATGAGACACGGGAGGTCTGCAGGGGCCAGATTACAGACGACATACTTTAAACCCCACGTTTGCCATAGCCCTCAGAACGTGCATTCCCATCCCTTCACTTTGGGTTTAACCAGGTGACTTGCTTTGACCTGTGGATGCTAGCAGACATGAAGAGAGCAAAGGTGAGGCATGTGCTTCCAAGATTAGGACTGTCCCCCTGTACTCTGGCCTGTCGCCATGACAAGAACATGCTCTAAACAATCACTGATCCAAGGAGGCTGAGACGTATGGGGCAGACCTGGGACTCAACACACAGCCTGGAGTCAAGCCCAGTTGGGCCCAGCCAACATCAGCCACATCCCAGCCCACCCACAGATGCAAGAGCAAGACCAATAAATGCTTACCGTGGTATGCCACTGAGTGTCTGTGGTTATTTGTTACACAGCAATTGCTAACTGATTCAGCCTTGTGTGCTTAGGGAGGACATCTGGAATCTACCTTAGATGCACAAGTCATTTAATAATCTTATGCTGATGGTCCTCTCACAATCTTCCCAGCTAAAATCTGGAGTATGAAATTCACTCCCTACTCAGTCTCTGGAGCAGTGCTGGACCTGTAGAACATACACACTAAATCCTTGCTGATAAGCTGACAGGCTCATGAGCTTTGGTTTATGCAGGTTCCTCTGCCTGGGAAAACTTTGCCCATCTCAGCCACCTAACAGATACGTTTTTTTTTCTACCCCAAGAACTCTGCTCAGAACCTTCACAGGACCTTCCCCAAGCTGGATTAGAAGCTCCAGCAGACAAGTGCACGTGGAACATGCTCTAGGACTGACCACATACTAGGGCACAAAACAAGCCTCAACAAATTTAAGAGTATAAAACTTATTTCAAGCATCTTTTCTGACCACAATGGCGTGAAACTAGAAATCAACCACAGAAAAAGACACAAGAAAAGAAGAAGCTCCAGCAGATATTAGACTATCGATTTGGCTTCTCCTTTTCTAGACTGTGAGTCACTTAAGAGCGGGGACAAAGTCTCTTTTCTCTTGGGTCCCCAGCACCTGGGACAGGGCCTGGATGGAGTCAGGGACTGGTCAGTGTTTACTGAATGAATGAACAAATGAACTTCCCAAGAGCTCCCAGCACAAAGCTAGGCCAGTGGTCCTCATGCAACAAATAACTCGTTTCCTGGCTGCCAATGTTTATCTTCATTAATTCCCTTGCCTGTTATTTCTTTCTTCTCTCATTTAGAATCACAAACTGCTTCCTGTGTGCTACTCAGCTTCTGCTACAATAACCTCTTTATTCCATTTTAATAATACCTAGACTATGGACAGAGTGACATAAAGGAAACCGGTGAGTCAAAACATCTATGGTAGGAAGAATACAGGTGACCCATAAAGTACTTCACCAACTTTCCTGAAGACTTCATGTTTGGACCTTATAAATCACAGGCGCCTGTCCTGCACAGGCTAAGCCAGCCGCACTGCAGCGAGCTGCCCATCTTTAAGAGGCCTGGTGACACAATGCCTTGTTGATGTAGGGTATTTATACAGAATTTCCCACATCAATCTTGGTGTAAAAAAAGATGATGTCATCAAGCAGTGAAACAACTATCATCTGTAGAAAATATTAGGCAGTCTCTGGGAAAGAGTTATGCTTGTTTATTTATTCAAGGCCATATGGATTGTAAGATGAACACTGAAGCTGTGCTATAAAGACCAGGAGCTGCAGAAATGGTCCTCCCCTCTGACCCAGGAATCATTCCCCTTCTAGGAATCTGTCCTAATAAAATCATCAGGGAGGTGCAGAGAGAGATGCACAAAGATTTATGTTCATAGTTCGATTCCTGGGATGGTATCTAGAAAAAAATACAAATGGCCTCTACTTAATACTGTGGGGGGGGGGGGGGTTGGGCATAATA
>NW_020173979.1:3402697-3524613 GCF_003031525.2 Neophocaena asiaeorientalis asiaeorientalis | reverse complement strand
GGGGGGGGGGGGGTGGTTGAGCATACTAGATACTGTAGTGTTTTGCAGCCATTACAAACGGTCATTTGGTCCTCTCCCCTTTTCTTCCCTCCCTGATAAACTCTGTCTAGAAGCCATTAGGTGCAGCTGAACAAGGTAGGCATCTTCAGAAGGTGAGAGTGGTGAGTTCCAGAGCCTGAGCGAGGTAAGGGGTGTGTCTACACAGAGTGGTGGCAGTGGCAGGGGTGGCCCGGCCCAGCATGTTGAAGCCTGAGTGTCCATGTAGGAGGGTGGCCTGGCACAGGTGTCTCACCAGGCAGGTGAGGAGTGGTGGCAGCCTGGCGTGGGGTTCAGAGCCCGGGTGAGTGGAGGAGAGAGTCTTCATGAGCAGTGGCAGGTGCAGTGGGCCAGTACGGAGTGTTGGAGCATGACCAGAGTTGCAGGGGGAGGGAGATACACCACAGCACGTCAGGTTAGAGCCCAAGTGATCAGGAGGTCACACACATGATTGATGGTGGGTAGCAGTGGCAGTGATGAGATTGCAGGAGTATTAAGCAAATAAGTAAATGTATTTTAGGTTTCTCATTACCAGAGAAGAGTGTTAGAAGTATGGAAAGGCAGAAAACTAGAATCAATCTGTCGTATTGGATTGGAGATATCAGTGTGAATTTATGGAGAGAGAAAGGTAGATAGAGAGATAGATAGAGAGGCAGGATAGATAGATAATTAAACGTAAGAGTGTGTGTGTGTGTGTGTGCGTGTCTGTGTGTGTGTGTGTGAATTCCCAACTGTCTTCTGAGAGCATCTATGAGCAAAAAGAGCTCAAGGCCATGAGCACACCTAGCAAGGAGATCTTGGTTTCTAAACACCACTTTCCATTAAACGGAACCAGGGGTCTGTGGAGAAATGGCTGTTAGAAGAGGTAATTTGCTATAGGCCTAAGCATGCCTGGATATTCTTACTTGCTGTGCTAAGAATGGAAGGATCTGACCACTCCTTTCTGGGCCTGTCTCAGAGCTGTGTTTGCAGTGAGCAATTTTCAGAATGAATAATGTCTCCCTCCAGGATGAAGAGAAGGCTTGCTTAGTACCTGCTATAAAAGCAGTGGATTTCCCAAGCTCAGTGTTCTTCAGCTGTAAGGCAAATGCACTGCCACGCATCCATCTGGGCCATTTCACGTTGCTTCAACCGGACGTGGGGGCAGGAAAACTGATTTAAGTATGCTGATGCTCATGTTTCTTCCTGTGTCATAAGTAATAAAGTCCTTTGTCTCTGATTCAGGAGTCTCATGGATTCTGCCAGCATCCATGAAAGAGTAAAAGGTTCTTATTAGCTTGAAAGTAAGGTAAAATCAAATCCCAGAACCAATGATTACTGATTCCAAGTCTGGGCCAGGAAAAGTATGAGACATGCCTGGAATATCCTTTACCAGAGAAAATGAGAAATTGCCGAGAAAGATGGCAACACATCAAAAGGATATAAAATGAAGCTTGAAGGAGCTCTCATTGGCCAAATCTGGGACAATCTGAACATCAAAATAAATAATGATAGTAACAGATTATAACCTATTGAACAAGACAGGAAGCCATGACTTCATACTGATTTAAGTACACAAACAGGCAAAAGATGTATGCTCTACTCTACGTAGAGGATGGAAGACAGGACCTCTTTTTGGTTTGTTTGTTTTTAAGAAACTATTCCCCATTTCCCAATATTTATTTATGGTTCCCGCCTCCTTCCTCAGGCTGTGAGGTCTGGATGAGAAGCTCTGCTTCAGATGTGCAAGAACACACGAAGCATTCCTGGTCCATCAAAGCAGGCCATGCTTTTGGCCATTGAAACTAGTTCGGAGATGGGCACTTGACCTAGCCTTTCCAACCAAAGTGAACCTCAAAAGTTTCGTGAGAAAAAAAAAACTTTACTTTTTCCCATTGGGCTTGAATTTGAAAGGGTGTGACTTTAGAGCTGCTCAGCCACCTTGTCACCATAAAGGAAGATCCTGGAACTCCTGGGGACACCATGCTGAACCTGTGAATGAATGGTGCCATGTTGTCTGGATGCCCAGTGACTTGTGAGCATCCTTGATATGTATGTGTGCTTTTTCCACACCACCAAGCAATTAACTCAATTCAATCCTGACACTGTCTATCCGGTGAGAGCATTAGATCCCACAGGTGAAGGGCTCAGTCCTACAAAACCACGCCACTTCAGATGTCATTCTCAAGTCCAGGTTGTCACCTGTGCCTCTAATTAACTGGCTATAGACCAGGGGGTCCCGTGACCCCCTCCTCAAGTTCCATTGATTGTCTAGAGTGGTTCACAGAAAACTCAGAGAAATATTTACTTGCATCTACCAGTTTATTATACAAGGATATAACTCAGGAACAGTCAGATGGAAGAGACGCATAGAACAAGGTTTGTATGTGGGAAGGGCACTGTCCTTCCACGCCCTCTCGGAGTGCACCACTCTGTCAGCATCTCCACAAGTTCACCGACCCAGAAGCTCTCCGAACCCATCCTTTCGGGGTTTTATGGATGCTTCATTATATAGGCATTCGATTAAATTACACAGGTTTGATTGAATTGTTGGCTATTGGTGACTGAACTAAATCTTCAGCCCCTCTCCATTCCTTGGAGGTAGGAGGGTAGGAAAGTTCCAACCATTTAATCTCATGGTAAGTTCCCCTGGGCAAGCGGTCCCCATGCTTAGTTGACCTAGGGCCTTTCCAAAAGTCACTCATTAACATAACAGAAGACACCTTTCTTGTTTATCACTTAGGAAATTCCAAGGGTTTTAGGAGCTCTGTGCCAGAAATGGGGAGGCAGACCAAAAACACATTTCTTATTGTACATCACAGTATGTTTAGAGACTCTTCATCCTTATGAATTCTTCCTACAGGAGAATTCAGAAATTTTGTTTCTCTGGCCTCTTTGCACCTAGCCACAGGCCTGTATTCTGGGTGCCACCAATAAAATGTATTTATGCAGATTTTGAATATAAAGTAGCCAAGGTGGGCAAGGAGTCATGGCTCAAAACACACGTTTCTGGCGAAGGTAGCAGCAGAGGCCTCTGGTTGCAAGGGTGGTTGAAAAGCCACATTACTGGCACTGGACGAGCATCAGTGTTGGCAGAAGTATTAGTTGCACTGAAGTTGATTTCCTGACAGCAGCGCAAGCTATAGCGTTCACGGCTTGGTCATCACAGAGGCAACGGTTTTCTCATCATATTGATTCCCCAACATTTTGGGGGACATTATTTCTGGAAACTTAGCCTTGACCCTGATTCTTCAGCCCTTGCGACAATTCTAAATTACCCAATACCCTTTCATTAATCTCCTTTTCTGCTTAATAAGCTGGATTTGATTTCTGTTGCACACATCTGAAATTCCTCCCTGTTTTTTAAAAAAATATCGGTACCACGAGTCGGGTAACGACAGTAACAGGACTTAAAACTTAGGAGAAGAAGGACCTGATCATTAATGGCTGAAGCAGATGACTTTTTATGCAGTGGCAAATATTTGGTCAAATTGTCTGCTCTACCATAAGACTTCATGCCAATTGAGGTTATAGAGTCAGAAGAAATGATAGGAAAATTCCAGAATATTAGTCCATGCTAGCTACTTCTTGCCATTTTTAATAAAATTCTAAAAGAGAGAGATGATCTCAGACAAGAGCCAGCCAGCCTGCAAGCAGGTGAAAGGGATACAGCTTTCCTGAGAGAGGCACTACTGTATCTGACTGCAGCCCACTTTCTCAATTGACGGAGAATCCCATAATTTGAAGCTACATAAAGGGAAAAAGCCCAAGTAACAGCAATGAAGCTAAAGCATTAGCAGGAAATTAGATCAGTGCCTCAGTTTATGGTTTAGAACCTCCCCTTAAGAGTTCTCGGTCAAGGGACTTCCCTGGTGGCGCAGTGGTTAAGAATCCACCTGCCAATGCAGGGGACACGGGTTCGAGCCCGTGGCCCCAACCTTCAACGAGAGGGTTGGGCAGAGCACAGAGAAAGAGTAGGTAAGAGATGGGACTATTTAGACTTCCATGCTACCTCTAGATGAAATCTTTGTTGTGGTTACTTACACATGGAAGTCCCTGAAATCAAAGACTGAATCTCTATTACATTTTTGAGGGATGTATTATTTTCAAAACAATCTGAGCCTGGCCTATGATAGCCTGTGACTGTTAAACCCCGAAAATAATCTTTGGGGACCAAACTCTCACCAAGAAGAAATAAGCCACTAAAGCTGTGCAGCCCCCAGAAAAGGCATCCATCCCAATAACTGTCTCAGATGTAACTGAGATACTAGATAGGTATCATCCTCTCACATCTGGACCAGATGAGTGGGCTGCACATCATCACTCAGATTCCTGGACTTGGAGATGGATGCAGTAATTGACTTTGGGTAATACATTGAGTATATATCCAGAAAGAAAGGCGTGTGTGGAGGTTGGGTAAATAAAAGGATGAACTACAGCAGACATTTTTAATTGGTTCCCAACAGCCACTGACAATTCTCTCCTTCCTCACTTCCCTCTACCAGCACAGCTGAAAACGATTCACCTTTCCAGACTCCTTTGCAGCTAAGGGTGGCCACGTGACCCAATACAATGGCCAGTACAATGTAAGGGAAATCATTAGGGAGGCTTCCAGGAATGCTTTTTTAAAAGAGATAGGCTCAGCTGACATAAGTAAGGCAATTAAACTTTTTCTTTAAAAAAAATCAAAAATATTACATACAAAGTTGAAGTGTCCTTTGACCACCCCTCAATTTTTTCCTCTTAACCTCCCCTCCTCTCCTGTTATCAGATTGGTATGTCCCCTGCCAGACCAACCCCATGCATTTGAATATATTTGTATTTGTATACAGCCAATATATGTATGTGTATGTGTGTGTGTGTGTGTGTGTGTGTGTGTGTGTGTGCATAAAACAGTGTGTATATGACATATAATACTGTTGGGGCTACATATATGGTATCATATTGAGGGTATCACTGTGCAACATGACTTTCTCATTCAACAATATATCTTAGAGGTATTTCCATGCCATACTTATAGGATCTGCCTCATTCTCTTTACCTGCTGCATGATTTTCCATAGTACAGAAGCTCTGCAATTTATTTAGCCATTTTTTTTTTATTGATGGACATTGAGACCGTTTCCAATTTCACTATTTCTTTCTTATTCTCAGAAATAACACTGGAATGAGAATTCTTGTCCAAGGCTCTTCGTACACATGTGCAAGTATTTCTCTAGGGTAGATACTCAGAAGTGTAATTGCTGGGTCATAGGCTATGCACAGTTTTTATTTTTATGTCCTTTTAAAATTTTAATAGATCCTGCCAAATTTCCCTCCAAAGTGGCAGTACAAATTTATAGTCTCTCAGCAGTGCATGAGAATTCCCCACACTCTCAACAACTTGATTTTTTTTTTTTCTTCCTAATCTGATGGGTAAGAAATGGCTTCTGATGTGTCCCCTTGCAATTTTCTAAAGAGTAGTGAGTTCAGCTTCATTTTTCCAATTCTTATCTCAGCAGGGGCTCGTTTTGGCCCCAGCAGCTCAGTGGGTTCAGGTCAAGGATCTACCTTATGTAAAGGAAGGGTCTCTGGAGTGGGAACCCTCAGAATCAGGTTCTCATGTCTTCGCTACAGGAACTCAGGGAAGTTACTGAACCTTCCTGGCTCACAGAGCAGCATGGCTATTAAACGAGACAACGCACAGAAGGGATTTAGCCCAGTGCTTGGCACAGCAAAAGCATCCAGTAAATAGCAGCTATCATTATTATTATTCTTATGACGACCATCTCTACTTTCCTGAAATGCGACAGGACGCTGCTGACACGGCAGCTCCCAGTATACCCCACCTCCTGGTGTTCACCCCCTGGTGCAAT
The DNA here is from genome assembly GCF_003031525.2 of Neophocaena asiaeorientalis asiaeorientalis. Lineage (NCBI taxonomy): Eukaryota > Metazoa > Chordata > Mammalia > Artiodactyla > Phocoenidae > Neophocaena > Neophocaena asiaeorientalis. Next base: position 3,518,744 of record NW_020173979.1, on the reverse strand, counting down.
CGCCTCCTCTTGGGTGTGTGTTGAACCTAGTGACCCACTTAATGCAAAGATTACAGCAAAAGTGATGGGATATCACTTCCATGATTAGGCTGTAAAAGACTGTGGCTTCCATCCTGCTGACATACTCCTATTGCCTTCTTGGTTTGTACACCTTGATGAAGGAAGCAGCCGTGCTGGAGGGGCCCACATGGCAAGGACTGAGGGCACCCTTCGGCTCTCAGCCAGTGAGAAACTGAGGCCAACATCCCACGGGGAACCGAAAGCTGCCAAGAACCATGTCACTGAGCTTGGAAGCCAACCCTTCCCCAGTCATCCCTTCTGATGACTACAGCCCTGGGTGACACCTTGACTGCAGCCTGTGAGGGACCCTGAGCCAGAGCACCCAGCTAAGCCACACCCAGACTCCTGACCTGCAGAAACTGTGGGGTGGTAGTAAATGCTGTGATTTCAAGACATTGAGTTTGGGGGTAATTTGTTACGTAGCAGCAGGTAACTGATACACGATATTAGTTTCTTGAGGACTGCCTTTCTTGGTCCGTAGCATGAAACCCAGAATCTCTCTTAAAAACATGGCAAAAATGTCCATTTGACTGCAAATAAACCTGTCGAATAGCTCTCTAAGACAGGAAGATGTTGTGAGTTATTTCAAAGGCAAAAGCTTCTGGGTATTTTCATAGCTGTTAGATTGATTTGCCACCCTGTGCTTATGAAGGTGGGAGGCGATGCACTGTGACAGAAGGAGCAAGGGTTTGACAGTCAGATGGACCCGGCTTTCAAGTCCACCTCTGCTGCTTCCTCGCTGGGCCACCTCAGGCATGTCAATTCTCCTCTCTGAGCCTCCATTTCCTCAACCATCAAAAGAGGTTTGAAAAAGAAAGCAACCTCCCCACCTCTTTTACTGTGCGGATGCAAAGATACACGACATACCCAAGAAGCCAACACACAGTGACACGGAAATATTACTCTCTTCTTCCAAGACGTTTTGACCTTGAAATATTTACCCCTTCACAAGCAGAGAAAACACTGGAAAATATGCCACTGAAATGGTCAAGGAGAAATTCCAGCTCTGTTGAGCTTGTATGAAAAGAGAAGGGAGGTCCAGGCTTTCCTTCACAGGGTTAAGAATAAAAGTGGATGAGGTGTGAGAACCTATTCAGGAATCACAGTACTGTAAGAGAATGTTATCAAAATGGCTGAGATACACTTGCCCTCTGATCAGCCTTGGAAAGGAAGAAAGAGAGAGAGAGAAGGATTTGGAGTGTTACCTAGAAGGCTGAGAGTTGATTTTTCTTTTAACTTTTCAGTTAATCTTTTTATTCACCTTCTAAGTAATGAGGGGCTGAAAAGTAAAGGTCTGCTGGCCTTGGATGGACCCTATCTGGGACACTTTTCCTTCTTTTTTCCAAAAGAAATACTCTCTCTAAAACCACAAACCTGCACCTGTTTCCCCTGATTTAAAGGCCCCCAAAATGATGTTTTCAATTAGTAGATGCCTTTCTTTCTAAACTTGATCTCAGGCCAAAGCTTTATAGTTATTCATTTTCTCTCACAGCCCTCCCCCAAACAAACAGATAAGAAAAAGAAGCAAGCATCCAACGTTCCTTACCTTTCATTAACTTTCTCACTGTGATAGTTCAAGATTTTCCCTCAGTGGAAGCACGAATCCTTTGAAACTAGAGCGAGCAACAGCCCCAGGCCAATTCTGGGGACGGCCCAGACAGCCCAGTCTGAGGATGGCTTGAGAAGGACTGGTGGTGATGGCTTGAGTTTCAGCTTTGGCCAAGGCCTGCTTCTGCCTGTTTCCTCCCCAGCCAGAGCCCTGTCTAGACAGTCAACCCCATAGATTATTTCCATTTCAGCTCAGTTCCTTCCTTCACCTGCTCTGGAGCCATGGGGACTCATTGGTAAGGACTCTGGGGCCCTTCCAGAAAGATCCTTGGGTTCTCTGCTTCCAGGATGACCTAGCCGGTGGAGGATGGAGAGGAGGCATCTTCTGTGTTTTGAAAAGTGGGCACAGAAAAGGAATGACCATGGGAGTCATTCCTACCACCCAGGTCTTCTCTGGGTGAAGGCAGCTTTGAAAAACATTCAGGCAGGTGACTTTTTAAAAAAAGAGAGGTTTTTGAGAAGCTGCAGTTGATATTTGCTTTTTTGGCTATTCTACATTCAATAATGTGATCAGTCCAATGCCCCAAGACTGTCATTGTCACCACAGAAGTGGAAGGGGCAGATGTCCCCTCCCACCAACCTAAAGCAGAGCACAGCCCTCTGGGTGGGTTGACCAGAGTTAGCAAGTAAAAATACAGGATGCCCAGTTACATTTGAACCTCAGGTAAAGGTCTGCTAAAAAAATTTTATTATCTAAAATTCATACGTAACTGGGCATCCCGTGATTTTTCCCCAACAATGCCTGGAAGGAATGACCCAAAGACACAGAGTAAGAGATGGCTCACCATGGCTCCAGTGGGGTTAAGAGTCCAGGAGGGAACAGGAAGACCCAGAGCTGGCAGTGCCATTGGTGACGGCAAATGTGCCATTGCAACGGTGCCAGCAGCGTTAGGTGAAAGGAACCACCACTGGGCAAGGTCTTGTCCCTGCCTCAGTCTCCTCCTTCCTGCCCGAGGCTCATCCTTCCACCTTCCTCCTGATTCTCAGAGCTGTCTGATAATCGTCCAAGAAATTCCTTTTCTGATAATGCCTTTTTAACTGTAGTTTTCCTAAATGTATCTCCTGAGTTGAAAAAAAAAAAGTCTCGTCTCTCAGTCTGTCTCTGGGAAGTCCCACCCTAGGGACAGGGGCCAGGACCCCACCCTATCTGATCCCAGCCCCTCAGAAAGGGCTCGCCTTCTCCCTCAGGTCGGCGGATGCCCGGGAGGCCACTCCGCTGCCCTTGACTTGGAGAACCAGGCCAGGATGCAGAAAGGCTTCTGGCTGACCCCGCCCACCTTCTTCTTTGCTGTTTGTGGGTTCACAAGGAAAGGGGCCATTTGTGGAGTGGATTTTAGTGCAATGGGGTGCTGCCATCCCAATGCCGGCTGCACCCTCATCGCCTCTGAAGGCCGGTGCTGGCAGGAGTAGGACTGTTTCTGCACTCCATCCTCCGCCAGTAAAGAGCCCCTCGGGTCCTCCTTCAGCTGAGAGCTGGTCCATCAAGCCACTTGCTAAAGAATTCGGCAGGGCACAGTACCCACAAAAAGGGAGGGGACCCTGCCCTTACGGCTCACTGCTGGGCTTATTCCTGGCTGCCCCACCACAGCCACCTGGGACCTGCCCTCCACGCACTGACTCTGTCCCTCCACCTCTCCTTCAGCCCTTTCTTCCCTGCATCCCCCTGTTTAAAAACACAGGGTTTGGAGCGGTACAAGTTCTGCTTTGAGCCCTGGCTGTACCACTCTCTGAATATGATCTATCACTGTTCCTCTCTGAGTCTCACCTTTCTCATCTGTAAAATGGGGGTAATAAATGAATCTAGCTTATGGGCTGCAGTAAGGATGCAGTGAAATGATGCAAGTGAGGTGCTTAAACAGTGCCAGACATCCCCTAGTCCCTGCTCAGGCCCACTCTTACAGAATCGGAACCTTAACCCATCCCAGGAGGCAGAGTCAGTTAAGCGTGCCAGCTGTGATGGACTTGTCTTCCCCACCTGGACCACAAGGCCACAGAGAGTCCCTGTAGGATGCCACACAGAAAAGTCTCAACCAATGCTGGACAACCATGAATCGTGATAACGATAATCATCGCTCTCATTTATTTAGTGACCTTATATCCCAGGAACTGTAGTGGGGATCAAAATAAAATAAAATGACAAAAACCCTGCCCTCATGAAGTTCCCATGCTTTATCTCAGTCAGTGTTCACATTCACCCCATGAGGTAAGTACTACTGTTATGCCCATCTTACAGATTAGGAAATTGAGGCTCAGAGAGGGTAAGTGACTTGCCCAAGATCACTCAGCTTAGTAAGTAACCAAACTAAGAGTCAAACTCAGACTCCAGAGCCCCTCCCTTTATTACTACTTGGTTTCACTCAAGCTTCATGAGAAGGCTGTGCAGTAGAGATTACCTGGCACCATTTTACCAATGATGAGGATAAAAGAGGCTGAGTCAGGATAAGTCACTCACCACAAGCCACCAGATTGGTCAGGCCCAGAGTTCCAAGTAAATGCTGGTGTTTATGAATCCACAAGGCCATGGTGCCTTCTTCTTGCTGCCAGAAAGGTCACCTCTGAGCATCCCTGGAGGGGGCCAAGGCCTGGGACATGGTGGGCACCTCAAAAACCCTCTTTCATTGAAAGAGACCCCATGCTCGACTCAGCTGTAATGAGAATGGCAGAGATAGAGACCATGGAGAAGTCAGGGCATCCACTTCAAGGTCAAAAGGAACTAGATGCTGAACTGGTCCTCACCTCATTTCTACTCCTTTCTGCTCATTTTTGGATGGCTGATGGGGACTGCCTTAGCCATGGCCCCTCCTTGCTCAGCCCCCGACATGAGGGCTCAGGAAACCAAACCCAGTGCCACGTGTGCTCGGCGACTCCCGTCTGTAACCTGCTGCTCGTTCGAGTTCCTGTCTGAGCACCCTACTAAGTGACAGCCGAGCTCATTCTTCACAGCCCTATCCAAGGATTTTCAAAATGATCTTTCCCCTTTTGAAAGCCTTTTTAAACCCAAACTACACTTTTGTTTTTAACTGCCAGCACCCCAGCCTACTCTAAAAACTAGGAACATTGGTGGTAAAGGAGCTCTCTCCACCTCTGTCCTGCATGGCTTCGGAGGCAAGGTGGGAATTCCTGCCTAAGTAAGAAGAGACTGGTACCAACTCACCTCATTTTACTTCTGTATTTGCTACCTCTAGCTATTGGAATGGAACAGACCTGGGCGCAAATATAAGCACTCTCCTTGCAATTTGTAATTTAATTAATCTTATTAGTTACTAACTGATCCCCCTACGTATTGTTCAGGAATTTTAGCTGTTAAGTAACAGAAAACCAACTCAACAAGTTTAAGGGAAAAAAAGGAGGGGAATAGGGGTTAGGTATTTATTGGTTCATAAAACCCAAGAGTCCAGGATAGTATCAGTGCAGCTTCAGGCACAGCTGGATCCAGGAGCTCAAACAAAGTAGGACTCAGTCTCTCTCTCTGTATGTTTTTTTTTTTTTTTTTGTATTGGCTTCTGTTATGGGCTAAATTGTGCCCCCGCCCACCACCAAATTCATTTGTTGAACTCCTAACTCCCCAGTACCTCAGAATGTGACTGTATTTTGTGAGAGGGTCTTTAAAGAGATAATTAAGGTAAAATGAGATCATATGGTGGGCCCTAACTCAATACAACTGCTGTCCTTATAAGAAGAGATTAGAATACAGATATGCACTAAGAAAAGACCATGTGAAGACACTGAAAGAAGATGCCCATCTGCAAGCCAAGGAGAGAAGCCTCAGAAAAAGCCAACCCTGATGATACCTTGATCTTGGACTTCCAGCTTCCAGAACTGTGAGGAAATAAAGTTCTGTTATGTAAGCCACCCAGTCTGTGGTACTTCGTTATGGCAGCGCTAGCAAACTAATACAGCTTCATTCTCAGTCAGAATCTTCTCACATAGTGACAGTAAGGCCTCTGCAGTTCCAGGTTTACCTGCCCGGCTCCGCAACCTGAAAGGGTCTCTTTTCCCTAGCAGATCTAAAAAAACAAAACAGGAGCTTCCCTGGTGGCGCAGTGGTTGAGAGTCCGCCTGCCGATGCAGGGGACACAGGTTCATGCCCCGGTCCGGGAAGATCCCACATGCCGCGGAGCGGCTGGGCCCGTGAGCCATGGCCGCTGAGCCTGCGCGTCCGGAGCCTGTGCTCCGCAACGGGAGAGGCCACAACAGTGAGAGGCCCGCGTACCGCAAACAAACAAACAAACAAAACCAGAATTGAATCTCATTGGCCTGACTTGGGTCACATCACACGTACACTCCTGAGTCAATCCCTGCGGCCGGGAAGATGGAAGAGGCTGATTGGCCAGACCTGAATCTTGTGCCCACCCCTCAAGTCTACGTAGAGTCAGGCAAACCATGTGGCCTGAGAGCAAGGGGGTCAGGGGACTACTCCCCTGGGGAAGATCAGGGCAAAGGGGAGAAGAGTGCAATGGCAGGAGGCTGAAACAGCAGGTGCCTGCTCTCCCTGGCTCTAATCTACCCCCACCCACAATTCACCCTCCACTGAGCTGCCCTAGAGCTTTCTTCATTTCAGATCAGACGATCTCACCCCCCTCCTTCAATAAAGCGTCATTATCTGTCCCTGCCTTTCTTTTCCATTTCCCGCCTTTGAATGCACCTCTCCGGATGCACCACAGCGCTTAGCAGGCACCCTCAACTTTGGAGGCCTTGGGTCACCGCTTCCTCTACCTCAGAAACATTCTCACTCCATCCTCAAGATACAGGTTAAAAAATCACTCTCTGGGCTTCCCTGGTGGCGCAGTGGTTGAGAGTCCGCCTGCCGATGCAGGGGATGCGGGTTCGTGCCCCGGTCCGGGAGGATCCCGCGTGCCGCGGAGTGGCTGGGCCCGTGGGCCATGGCCGCTGAGCCTGCGCGTCCGGAGCCTGTGCTCCGCAGCGGGAGAGGCCACAGCAGTGAGAGGCCCGCGTACCGCAAAAAAAAAAAAATCACTCCCTCACATATTTGCAAACGAAGCAACTGTAAAAGGATTAATCTCCAAAATATACATGCAGCTCAATAGCAAAAAAACAAACAACCCAATCCAAAAATGGGCAGAAGACCTAAATAGACATTTCTCCAAAGAAGATATACAGATTGCCAACAAACACCTGAAAGAACGCTCAATATCACACTGATCATTAGAGAAATGCAAGTCAAAACTACAATGAGATATCACCTCACACCGGTCAGGATGGCCATGATCAAAAAATCTACAAACAATAAATGCTGGAGAGGGTTTGGAGGAAAGGGAACCCTCTTGCACTGTTGGTAGGAATGTAAATTGATACAGCCACTATGGAGAACAGTATGGAGGTTCCTTAAAAATAAAAATAGAACTACCATACAACCCAGCAATCCCACTACTGGGCATATACCTTTAGAAAAAACCATAACTCAAAAAGACACATGTGGGGGCTTCCCTGGTGGTGCAGTGGTTGAGAATCTGCCTGCCAATGCAGGTGATCAGTGACCACCTAGAGGGGTGGGATAGGGAGGGTGGGAGGGGGACGCAATAGGGAGGGGATATGGGGATATACGTATACATATAGCTGATGCACTTTGTTGTATAGCAGCAACTAACACAACAACATAAAGCAATTATACTCCAATAAAGATGTTTTTTTTTTAAAGCAAACTAGCTGGCTTAATCAAGGGAAGAGTGGGGAAACATCTGTAATGAGAGCGCACGAAAGACAGAAAAAATTTTTTAATTGTACTGAAATAAATTTGAAAATCTTAAAAAAAAAAAATCACTCTCTGGGAATCCTTCCCTTTTGAACAGACCCATCTCATTTCCAAAGCACAGCTGGATAGCATGACGGTAAAAGGCTGGACAGACCGCTTAGGTGCAAATCTGTTTGCTGTGTGACCTTGGGGTAAGTTACTTACATTTCTGTGCCTCCATTTTCCCAGGACCTAGCTCCTAGGATTGCCGACAGAAATGAATGAGTTAAGACATGAAAGCACTTGGAACAGTGTCTGGTACATGCAGAATGCCTAAGAAGCTTTCTCTCTTTTTACCTCCTGTTGTCTGAACACATCCCTATTGGGAATGACCTGTCCATTTCCCCTACGGAGCCTGGGTTCCACTCTGAAGGAGGGAATGCCTGTTTATCACATTGGACCCCTGGGGTTCTGTAGGTGTGCTGTTTCCCCAGCACAGAAAAGGTGCTTGGAACTTCAAAACCCTGAATGCAGGAATGAGTGAGTAAGCAAAGCAAGTTCCTGCACACAGAGAAAGAGTCTCCAACAGCGAGCGGAACAGCATCCTCCCTCGGTCTGCAATCTGTGCAAACCCCACCTGGCCTGCGATGGCTCTCACCGCTGAGGCAACCCTACCCCTCTCCTCCAAGCCACTTTCCTCCCACCCCCTCCTCCTACTTCATTCAGCCCAAGTTCAAGGGCAAACCACCAGGAAAACCCAAAGAACGTTCATCGGATAAGTCACCCGATTACTAATCAGGTCCACCCACCCCACGGCTAACGACTATTTTCCCTGCGAAAAGTAAACACCGCCTCCTCCCCACCGCCTGACAGCAAAGCCATTAAACCCAGGAAGGGCGTGTCTCCACAGCAGCCCAGAAACAACTTGAAAGTGGAAAAGGACGGTGGATTTGGTGATTCAGTGGTCGTTAAGATAGCCAGAATGTTTGGTTTCAGCTCACATGGAACCTATTCCTCTCCCCTACTGGTCTCTTCTAAGATGAGAGGGGGCAGAGCCTCAGAAGACACCTGAGCAGGTTGGATGTCTTTGTGACCCCGCCGGCGAGTTAACCCAGCCCTTGAGTTTCTTTCCGATTTGCCCCCTGTGCGTGGGGCTGCCTGGAGGTGCCCAAAGGTTCTCACCCAGGCAGGCGAACTTGAACAGCGCCCCCTGGAGGAAGCCAAAGCAGTGCTCGAGAAACCAGGGAGCAAGGCCCCCAGCACTTGGGCGACACATTTGGCTCCAGCTTCTGGCAGCTCAGGCAGAAAGAGAAACACATCGGGTTGCATAGTTTTCATTTTCCAACAACAGAAAGCATGTTCAAACCTTGGCAGAGACAACATTTTTACTGGAACCAGGCTGCAGAAGGAATGTCTTGGGGCGCTGCAGGTTTAAAGGACCCTGGGTGACAGGCTGGGTGATCCCTATAACTGCAGCTTCATTGTCCCCACGTTGGTTCCTTCACTCTCAGAACAAACACCTGCTGAGCTGGCATGCTGTGCCTGCCCTTGGCTGGGCCCAGGCCGCAGAGAGGGCATGGCACACTCCTTGCTGCCCAAGGCTTCCGGATCACTCCCTCCTTCAGCACTGAGGATGCCTGCTCCTTGGGTTATCACCTCCATCCACCCATCAGTAACAGCATGACAGCAGTGTTACTGTAAGGGCTGCACGGGACTTCCTCCCTCACCTCCGGAACATAATCATTTGGAAAAAAGATGGGACCAGGGGTAGCCCACACACCCAGTAGCCAGCCTCCCACTTCGTCTTTGCTAACAGAACCCCTGTCTTGGTAGGGTGTGCCAGGCCCTAGGGGATACATGATTGATCTAAGAAAGCTAGGACGCCTCCATTCCCGTATATTAGAGACTTATTTTCCCAACCCTTGTAGCTAAGTCTGAGCCTGTGACCCAGTGCTGGTCAAAGAGATGTCTGCTAAGGCCTCTGGGAAAGTTCTTTCCCCCTTAATAAATGGAAAGCCCCTATTTTCAGCCTTGAGCACCATGTGTGAAGACATGATGCTTTGAGCTGTGGCAGCCATCTTAGGACTACGAGGTAATAAGGCTGGACTCTTAAAGGAAATACATGGAAGATGGCAACATAAAGAGAGAGAGTCCTGGATGTTAACTTGGAATCGTTGAACCCACCCGGGACCACCTGTCTCCCTGAAGACATCTAGTAGAAGATGTCGTTATTGCTTATACTACTGTCAGCTCATTATTCTCTCACTTGCAGCCGAATACATCCTAATTAATACAACAGGTATATACACAACATAGGAAAATTCAGTCCTGGGGAGACCACAGGCAGTCATGAAAAGAAAGCTTGCTTTGGAATAAAATGATTTTTGGCCTTCATCTTGGGCTCTAGCATTTGTTTGCTATGCATTCTTGGAGAGTCATTTTTACCTCTCTAAGCCCCTGTTTCCTTGCTGGATTGATGTAAAGATGATGGGGGAGACTAGATGAGAAAGCGCTGGACCCACTCTCTGCTTGGTCGCCTGGCTGCTGCCTGCCTATCTTGTTCACTACACCTCCCCAGGCTTCTAGAGGCAGGCCTAACATGTGGGAGGCATCCGATAAAGTTTTGTTGAACAAAGGAATAAATTCCTTTCCTTCCCTCTTATAAAATGAGGTTTCAGTGGTATATTGGTTTGCTAGGGCTGCCAAAACAAAATAGCACAGACGAGGCAACTTAAACAACAGAAATGTATTTTCTTGCAGTTCTGGAGGCTGGAAGCCCAAGATCAAGGTGCTGCAAGTTCGCTTTCTTCTGAGGCCTCTCTTCTTGGCTTGCAGATGGCCACCTTCTTCCTCTGTCTTCACATGGTCTACCCTCTGTGTCCTCACTTCCCTGGTGTCTTTCTGTGTGTCCAAACTTCCTTTTCTTATAAGGACATCGGTCCTATTGGATTAGGTCCTGCCCTAATGACCCCATTCTAACTTAATTGCCTCTTTAAAGGCCCTATCTCCAAATGCAGTCCAATTTTGAGGTACTGGGGGTTAGGGCTTCCACGTATGAGTTTGAGGGAGACACAGCTGGTTATTGCCAGATTTATCCCTCATTGCTTAATTTGGGTCTTCCCCTCATTCCCTGCATGTCCTCTGGTCATTTGGGCTTCAATCATGGAATGTTTAATGAAGATCATTTTGATAACTGTTATCGTAACATTCATTTGACAAACACTGGCATAGCCCTTTTGGACTTTTTTTTCCAAAGCACTTTCCATACCTATGGCCCCACTGTCTCATGGGTGGTTCTCGTTTTGCACACGAGAACACAAAAGCCCAGAGAGGTCAATTGACTTTCCCAAGGTTATTTGCTAATAGTTGGATCAAAGGACAAGGGTCCAGGTGTGTCTGACGCTGAGCGCTGGCTTCTCCGCACAGCCTGGTGTGTGTGTTGGGGGGGGGTATCTTAAGGTGGTGTGGGTGATGGCAGGGACCCCAGGCCTCTTCTTCGAGGAAGCTCTGCTCTGTAACAGCCCCTGCCATCTCCCACCCCTGCCTGTCTTTCACTTCATGGCCCAATCACACAACGCTTCCCCACACACACACCCTCTCGCCTGGACAGGCTGTGCCTCCGCTGAGACCAACCTTCCCTACATCCTCCCTGCCTTCATGATCCCCCCAGAAAGGCCTACACCCCCTCTCCCTGTAATCTCAATGCATAGCCCTGACCTCAAGGAGTTAAAATAGTCCTGCTGGTGATGGCCTCCGTCTTGGGCCAGGAGCATTTCCTGTTGCTTCTGTGCCCTCAGCACTGGGAAGCACAGGACTGGGCAGAGGGTCCCTGCCCAGTGAATATGGCTCTGCACTGAGGTGAAGCCCGTGGACAGACATGGCAGCCTGTTCCCATGCGGAGCGAATGTTTTAGTTATTTTAGAGATCAGGGGAAGGGAGAGTTAACTGAGGGCCGAGGCCGTGGGGAGGGGCTGCAGGGGATGAAGATGGGCCTCAGTGGTCACAGGTGTCCAGGAGGGAGGGGGATTCAGCTTGTGCACAGACCTTCCCCATCCTAGAAACACAAGAAGCCAGCTTCCCCTCCTGTCTTTTTCTTTCTTTTTTTTTTTTTTTTTGGCTGCGTTGGGTCTTCGTTGCTGGGCACGGGCTTTCTCTAGTTGTGGTGAGCGGGGGCTCCTCTTCATTGTGGTGCGCGGGCTTCCCATTGCGGTGGCTTCTCTTGTTGCGGAGCACAGGCTCTAGGTACGTGGGCTTCAGTAGTTGTGGCACGTGGGCTCAGGAGTTGTGGCGCACGGGCTTAGTTGCTCCGTGGCATGTGGGATCTTCCTGGACCAGGGCTGGAACCCGTGTCCCCTGCATCGGCAGGCGGATTCTTAACCACTGCACCACCAGGGAAGTCCTACGTCCTATCTTTGGGCCAAAAGGAGAGAGTCCACACCTGAGCATCCCACGTGCAAGTTTCTTGCCCAAGGAAGGGGGAAAATCCTATCTTCCTGCCAAGGAGAAGGCCTAGCTCACTTTTGGTAGAGAAATAATGACATCCAGTGGACATCCACGTCATCCTCAGACTCGGGGCATGGCTTCCCTGGCCAGGAGGCCTTCCAGGGCTGGGACAACGGGGAGCAGTGAATTGAGCACTGCAAAGCTGAGCTCGAATCTCGATTCTACCTCTTAAGCTGTGTGACCTTGGGTAAGTCACTTCCCCTCTCTGGACCTCTGTCTCCTCCATGAGAAAGGAGGGACTCCGAGAGCCCTTATTGTAAAGTGTTAAGCAAACAGGGTTCTCTTACTATCAGAAATCCGGTTTCTTGTTAACAATAAGTTCAAGGCTGTACTACAAACTAGCAGGGCAAGCTTTGGAATCAGATAGCCCTGGGTTCAAATGCCGAATTCCCGACTGAATGACCCGAAGCAAGTAACCATCTCCTTGAGCACTTAGTTCTGCAAAACAGGTTCATGGCTGTTTCCAAACCCAAAGGTTGTTGCCAGTATGGGATCTTATTGTGGGTGCACAGGCAACAGCATTCCTGGAATATGGGAAGGCAGACAGGTCCCCACCTGTGGGCACAGAGGAGAGCTTCAAGTCCCCATATTTCCTGAGCAGGCTCCAGCAGCCCTCTAGGCATGTCCAGGGGGTATGGCTGAGATCCCACAGGGCTCCAGAGGCCTAGGCCATGGTTTGGTAGAACAGTCACCCAGGCCAAGGGAGCCAGGCTGGAGAGGAGTGGATGGGAGGCAGGGCAGAGACAGACTCCCGACCACCATCCCATCGAGAGGGAAAGAGGAAGCTGGGAAGGGGGGACAATCACATCTGAATGGGACTGAACTGGAAACCCAATCAACAGGGCTGGAGTCCCTGAACTGGAGTGAGGCAAGGCGGGAAATGACTAGTGAAGGGCTGCGAGGCACACAGGGGAGCTCAGAAACCAGAGTTGTCAGCCTGTGTTCTAGAAACAAAGTTGCATTTTTGCATGCGAGTCTGTGACTGAGACAGGAATACTATTGACTAAGGCAAAGCATGTGGAAATAGGAGGCTCTCAGGAGAGGCTGCCTGCCTCTCTGTTCCTTTACCTCTCCGTGAAATGGGTTCCTGCTTGTGGAGAACCCCATCCGTGTCACAGGTCTACATGTGCTGGGGCACTCGTCCCATTCATCTGGATCTCCTGGGAATGTGTCTGTGATTGTAACCCCTCACACATTGGCCCAGCCTGGGCAGGAGACAAATTCTCAGCACTCATAATCGCACTCTCTAACCCCGCAACAAACCTGCAAGGGAAGTATCATGCCCCCTCCCCACCCACTTTATAAACAAGGAGGATGCTGGAGCCCTGAGAGGGTGTGTGAGGTTCCCTGAACGGCACAGGTAGAAAACTGAAGGGCCAGAGACTGAACCTGGCCTCTGGCCACTGCCTCCCAAGAAGGACTCTGGATGGGATTCACTGAGGCCCCACTGTGTGCAAGCCTCGTGCTGAGGCTTCATGATGAAACAGGAAAAGTTAACGTTTATTCAGCAAGTATTACATCCCATGCTCTGTAATGGAAGTAAAGTATGTAATACTTGACTGCATTGTCTCATTTATTCCTCACAAAATTCCTATGAACTGCTCTTCCCCTTCCTCCCATTTTGCAGATGAGGAAACTGAGGCTCGAGGAGGTTACATGAGTCACCTAAGGTCACTCAGCCAGTCAGTGGTAGGACTCAGTCTATGCAGATGCCGACGTCCTCACGCTTAACCCTTCTGCGATTCCTGGGGAGGCGGGCATGCTGTGACAGAAGCCAGGTAACACCTGGATAGGTACGGCACCTGCACTCCAGAAGATCTCTCAGGCCTCCACTGTGCCTGTCAGTTGCTCTCATCATCACCTACCTGCCTGAAATTTGGCATAGCCTAACGCTGCAGTATAAAATCTCTCTTTTCTCTTTCCTTCTTAACTAGCTCTGTGATATTGGATAAGTGCCTCTACCTCTCTGAGTCTCAGTGTTCTCATGCATGAATTGGGGCCTGTAAATCCCAGGTACAAAAGGACCGTGAGCTGTGGTTTTCATCCCATAACCCTCTGCTCCCTGAGCATACCTGTGAGGTACTCTCTACCCACACAGCCTGGATTCCAGCCACCAGCTCTCCTGTCCTGGCTCTTAGTGTGGCCCCTGCAACAGGCCAGCACATCTGCCTGAGAACGCCATGGAACTCTGCCCCTGAGCCAGGGTCCTGCCAGCAGAGTTTAAGCAAATAGAACTGGGCTGAAACGAAATGGTCTATTGGTTGTAAAGAGTTGTGCCCCATGCTTGTGCTCTCAGGTTTCATGATAATCCAAGCGATGGTTCTCCAGAGAAGGATTAGGAAGAAAACGGTTGGGGGCTCTGAAGGGAGCGGAGAAAAAACAGGCATGGACCCAAGGCAAGCATTGCCAAGAAACGGCCCCAGAGGGTCAATAAAACAAAGATGGGGGGCAATGATTGAGGCACAGGAGGAAAGGAAAAGTGGGGCTCTTTCCAACTCTTCTAGCGCCTAAGTCAGACCTTCACCAGCGAGAGAGCTTACCACTAAATTTGTGGAGAAGGACTACCAGCCCCCCCCCCAAAAACCACTGTGGTCAGAAGCTGGGATGGGCACCTTGATGGGGAGCCGGGGCTGCGAGCTCAAATGCCCTCCAAGGCCGTGCAGGTAAAAGCACGAAGAGCATAAAGAAAACAACAGACACACAAGATGAGGCATGACAACTGATGCTCAGCCTCAGTCTCAGGAAGGCAATTGGGAGTGACGCGGACTGTGGTGCTGGGGACAGCTGGGACTGAGCTGTCAGCCCCAGCCAATCTCTATCAGGCAGGAATACAGGCCCAGGGTTGCCAATCTTCTGATTTTTTGCAAGAGAAGTAGGAAAGAATGAATTTTGTTTTTTAATGTGCAGGTTCTCAATTTTAAAACATTGGCAACTAATTCAAGTGTTTTTTTTCTCTGAGTACTATGTGGGCCAAACAAAATATATCAGTAAGCCAAATTTGACTCACAGGCCAAGGGTTTGCAATTTCTGAAGTTTTGTGTCATGGTAAATGCAATGGAATCTGTCTGGGTTCAAACCCCAGTTCTCCCATCTGCTTTGGGGTGACCTTGGGCAAGCCATCTCGCCTTTCCAAGTCTCAGTTAACTCATCTGTAAAATGGGTATAATAGTAGCATCTACTAATATGATATTTGAGAAAAATTATATGAAATTATGTCATGGAAATTCCTTGGCACAATGCCCAGCACATGGTAAGCCCTCTAGAAATTTTAGCTATTATTAATAATGTACCCAGAAGGATAAAGATAGAGCAGCAGGAATGGGCCGAGAAGGAGGCCGAGAAAACAGATCAAGCAGGCGAAACAGGGCCAAGTCTGAAAATGCCAATCAACAATTTCCTGTCTTGATGTGTCAGGAATGGCCCTTAAGAGATTATTGTCACAAACTGGCATCAAATCGACAAGAGAATTTCGACCAGGTTGGGCAGTGACCTGAAAGGTGGTGGCCCTCCACTATTCCTCTACCTCCTTCCAGAACAGCATCAAAGAGGATCTTGTGAAACTTCTGGATTGTTGTCGAGCAAAAGGTGGTTAGGGAGGGTGCCCTGCAGGGGGCAAAGTGGTGCCCCAGGTCTGTGGCTCGGTCGCTGCCCAGCTGTGTGATTTTGGCTGTGTCATTTCTTCTCCCTCTGAGACTCCACTTACCCATCTGTAAAATGGGATGATAATACCAGCCTCTCAGGATACCGGTGGGGATTAGGAATAATTCAGTGTAGCGTCTGGTGCAGAGCTCATGTACCACAAATGGGGGCTGCCATTACTGGTGATTGTTGTTACTGTTTGTGTGATTAATGGGCAGTTGAGGTGCTTGCCTGACCAGCAACCATTGACCTCTTTTCAACCATTGCCTTACTTTTCCTATGGGGAACCATCCCCGCCCCATTCCCAACTGAATAGTTCAATTGGTGTTGGCTCCACCCCTGGCTCCAGGGACAGGGGTGTGAATCAGGCGCAGCTAATGAGAGTAGCATAGTCTCCTGGGCCAATGGGAATGAGATCCAGGCTTTCATTCAAACTATGAGAGCAGAGAAGCTCTCCCTTTACCACAGATCTGTTGTAGTGAGGAGTAGGCCGGAGCTGCTGGCAGCCATCTCACCACCACATGGGAAGAGCCTAACTAAGAATGGAGCCAAAATCGAGGAAATCAGAGCAAAGAGCTGGAAAAATTCTTGATCCTTGATAACACTGCTTAAGCACCTGGATCCAGCTGTGCCTGAGGCTCACACTATGCCGGGCTATTCCATTACATGAGCCAAAAATAATTTCCCTTTTTTGCTCTTAGAACATTTTGAAGGGGGCCTTCTGTAACTTGTAGCCAAGAACCTCAACAGATACATGAGCCTTAAAGATGAGTTAAGAAAAAGGCCCAAAAGGGAGTTTAATCAGTTGGCAGTTCTTACAAGCTCTCAGATCATGCTCTGAGTGTGACAGCACTATATTCCTTCTTCTGAGAGGATGGAAATAGACTCTGAAAGCCTTTGGTCAGGCTCTCCTCAAAGTAATTGTTCTCAACCAGGACGGTTTTGCCCCCCCAGAGGACATTAGGCATGTCTGGAGAGATTTCTGGTTGTCACAGTGGGGCAAAGCGGAGGAAGTGCTGCTGGCATCTAGTGGGTAGAGGCCAGGGGTGCCGCCAAACATCCTACAATGCATGAGATAGCCCCTCCCCCAACCAAGTATGATCCCCTCCAAACGTCAACAGTGCTGAGGTTGAGAAATCCAGAAGAAGTAATACATCATCCAGTATTTTACTCCCACCAGCTCTTCTCTACACCCAGAGCTTCCCGGGGGTCTTCAAGTACAACATACTTGAAGACAAAAACCAGGCTCTTAGGGAACTTTATTAGTTCGTGATGTCCTCTTGGACTCAAACCCAATTGACTCAAACCCAATTCAAAGAAGCTGCCCAGAGTTTACACACGGGTTATGCATCATCCCCTCCCATTACCATAGTAACCACACCTCATAACTACTGGACCAACAGGATGAGCAGGCAACCTCTCTGAAGACAGTCTCATCCAGTGACACCTGCATGGCTTCCCACATCCGGCAGTAATGATCAAACCAATAAGCAAATTATATAAATCCCACATATCCAATAAAGAGGAAAGACAGCATTCCCTTTCTATCTAGAGGAACATTTCTCAGTGTGTTGCTGCTCCAACACTAGTCCTGTGAGATAATCATAGGATTAAAAAATATATATATATATCAAAATCAAATAAGTGTGGGAAACATGAAAGCCTCCATTACCTTGTGGGCAGAAGGCTCTGATAAGTCCTACAGTTTAAAAAAAACCTGTTTAACTTTCTTGAACTTGGTATTTCCCAAATTCACATGATCACAGAATCCTTTTTCACTTATAATACTTATTTAATATTTCATAGAACTATTGCCCCACAGGACACCCACTGGGAAACATTTCAAGGGAACTACAGAGCAAATGAAATATTAATGAGATATAAAAGCAGATCTGGGGAAACCAAGTAACGGTGGAAACAGACCAAGTTCCTTTGGCCAGAGAACTGTGCCTTAAACTTCTCGGTATGGCTCATCCTAGTTTCATTTGAGCATCCCTACCTTTTTACGGCTACTCCAAAAGAGGCTCTTGAGGGCTGAACGACTGTCAGGCGCTGGGCTAGACAGTGGGATTGAGAGAAAAGTCAGACTCCACTAGATGCTGCAGTGATGGGTAGGATTTGGAGAAACTGCCATGGAAGAGATGCTGCTGCTCTGTGGATGCCAGCCTTCCTGGAGAGCCTTCTCATGTGAGGGAGAATGGAGGGACTGACCCCTTGAATCTTAAAATCTTCAAGTAATTTCAGGAGCATGCAATTCCTACATATCAGTTATATTGACCTCTCCAAGTTTAACAAGGAGCTGGGCAGACACAGGGGGTCGGAGGAACAGTGCCCTGACCCGTGAATGGTGGCGTCAGGCACAGCCAAGTGCCTTCCTAAGGAAGACCACCCCACCCAAGGCCGCTGTAGAGGGAAATAACTTTAGGCTGTGCTTGATCAAGGGACGGCCACGGATTGGACAAAAGATGGGCACCTGACTCAAGGGCAGCCCATCCATTGGCTGGTTGGTGACCTATGAGGAGGCCAGAACAAAAAACCCTGCCCAGTAATTTCAAGTAATTGAGTTGATGGGTTCTGTGCTTCTAAGATTTAAATAGGAAAAATATGGAGTGAGTCAGCAAGTTGGTGGCAGAAGAAAAAGATGCACAAGTAACAAGCTGACACTGCAGCGATGGAATGAAGATGCGTGAGCTCCTGCTCTGAAGGGATCAGAGAGCAAAGAGCCTGCCCCAAATCCTGACCTCAGAGACTCACACGCAGAGCCAGGAGCCAGGCTCCAGGCTGTTGACCCAGAGTCCTGGCTCCTAATCAGTGGGGCAGCACAGGGAGCCCAGGAGTCTGCTGTTCTCCGAGGAGCCAGTGTCAGCCTCAGGCTGACGTCACCCAAAGAAAGGCGCCGTTTTTAGAGCCTGCGGTTAGGAGAACTGGGACCTTGATAGTGACAGTCAGTCCAAATGCTGGCTGGGACCAGCCCTCAGCAGGAAGCCCCTTCGCCTCCCAAAGGTACCTTTGGAGTCTAGGACCATTGAGACTTCACAGATTCTGCAGTCATGACATATTACAGCTAATGGCACACCCAGGGGCTTGCCATGGCTGTCCCAGAAATCACACGGAAGGCACTGCAAAAACACAATACAAAACCTCGCGCCTAGAATAACAACGCCACAGTGCTCTTGATTTGAAGCTTGGGTAGCTTTTTGCAGGGGAAGGAGATGGTCAAATTCATATACTTGTCTTGAAAATGAAGTAATGCCAACCAAGATGCAGGGAAAAGGGGCCGGGGTCGACTTCACTTGCCTGAATTCTGCTCCCAGCAACAGCATTCTGGAGGAAGCAGTGGCAGCAGAAGTATATCACAAGCCACTTGAATTTCATCCCAGGCTTTAGGACCTAAGCGTCAGTGACCAAATGTCTTGGGGCAGGAGTGTGAGAGCCAGCGGGAGATACAGGCAGCCGGCCGGACCTCCACCGCACCAACCCAGGGGGCCGCGTATATGTCAGACCACCGAGCAAGACTTGGTTCAATCCCATCACACTCACTGAACCCACACTTCGTGCTCCACATTGTCCTCGGTGCCCTCACATATGTGACCCCATTTGTTCTCTCCGTAACAAACAAGTCTCTCGACACGTATTAAAGTTATGGGATGTGGCTGCGTATTAAGCCAGAATGGAGTGAACCTTGCAGGCAGTTTAAATTCACAATTTACTACTTTCTCTTTGCCTTTTACCCTCTCACCTCCCGAAAGTTATTTTAAGAGCAGAATCATTTGAGTGATGGAGTATCTGCATTTAGACTTTTCTCTTGCCTCCTTCGACCAGCATGGTTGCTCTCAGACTCTAAACGGATGTCAGAGTTACTGCACTGGGTCGTAGAGCACACACACTGTGTCCTGCACTGAATTCACATTTTAAGGGTTTTTAAGAGTCTCTGGCTCTATGGTTTTTCACGTGAAGTGCTCACTTTGGAATCCAAGGGCTGCAAAAGGGGAGACCCTATTGTACCCTGACAGTTCTGGAATCCACAGGTTTGTTCATTCAACACACATTTATGAGCACCTGCAATCAGGGCTGGGATCATAGCGATGACCAAGGATGGATTCTGCTGTGAAGGGAATCGAAAGCCCTCTGAACCCAGACTGGGCTGGTTCATCTCACTGAATGCTCAGAGCAGGCCCGAGAAGGAGGAGGGCTTAGAAAGAAGTATCTGGTCCTCGATCATGCAACCGATAAAGAGCAGACAGGAGATTTGAACCCAAACCCTCTAACTCCAAGGCGGACTCTTGTACCCTCTCTACCCCCCAGTCCTCAAGCGTGCACATTAATAGCTACAACACCCAGGAGAAAGTGACAAGGCAGGAGAGCAGTCCAGGCATGGAGGATTTAGCTCCCCGCCCAGTGGATCAGGAAGGAGGTTATATCTGAGCTGAGCCTCGAAGAATGTGCAAAATTAGTCATTTCCCATGGCAAAAAACCAGGCCAGGTGGCAGGAGCAGTGGACACCGGATTTTCTGTGCCCGGCCTCCATTCCCCTTTCTTTTTGGACCTTAGCACCCTGATCTTCCTTGGGGCATCTGCCTCCCTTCCCATCTCAGTCCATGTAGTTTGTGTGGGGTGGACCCCAACCCCTCTCTCCAGGGTGGCTACGTGATCCAGTCCTGGCCGACCAGAGCATCTCATTTCTCTGATCACAGTGAGGGGTTTCAGGGTGGGCACGTGACCGAATCTGAGCCAAGGAGATGAATGCGAGGACTCTCTGGGCCCGCCAGGAAGAGAGATTTTGTTCCACCAGAGATACTAAGAGGCTGGGATGTGCTCCTGGGGTTGCTGGCAGCCACCTGGCCACCTTGTGAGGAGAGAGCCTGTCCTCCAATGAGACCATGAGAGAGAAGAGCTGGGCAGGTAGGGAGAGTCCCAAGAGGAGGTGACATCGTTTGAGGCCATGCCTGAAGCTACCCCATCCCTGGGCTTATGTGTATATGAGCCAGTAAATGCCCTTCTGTGAGGAAACCAGTTTGAATTGGGCTTCCATCCTTGGATCAATAGAGTGAGCAGAGTAGAAATCATAGTCTGAGAATAATAGCACTGAAACTATGTTGGACCTTGACATTACTATTCAGCTGGGGATGCAGAAATCAAAACTTCTTCGTAACCTTTTCTGGAACACAATTTACAGGTTGCCTCATCAGAAGGCAGGGTAATAGACTCTCTAGAGCTTTAGCAGATGTACTGTGGTTCAAATTCTCATTTGGACAAGGAAACGGGGGCTCAGAGAGCTGAAGGACATGGCCCACAGTGGAACAGAGAGCGAGTAGCCCCATAGAGAGCACGACGCTGAGGAAACGGTCTTGGATAGGTGGGCTTGGATGTGCGGAGGGTGGAGGACCTAGATGTGGGCTGGAAGAAGGAAGCAGGGGGCAAGGCACCTGGCAAGAAGCCTTGGGCTGGGCAGGCCTTGTGGAGAGCCAGTTCAGGATCAGACAGAACTGGAGAGTCACATCCTTGATCTGCTGTTTTATTAGTAGAGTGATCTTGAAAGCCACATCCTGTTCTGTGCCTGAATGCCGTGGTTTATAAAAGAGGGTTCGGTCCTTCATTGAACTATGAGTCCCTGAGCTCTCTGATGACCACACCCCAAAATGGCCTCTGAAGAAGACAAACCAGGTTCTGGGCGGGCCTCAGAAAGGTTACGTTTCTGGTCAGGGAAGTCAGGAAATACAGAGTTTGTTCATCATCTGCCTTCCCATCTCATCCTATAGGCTCCAGGGGATGGGGAGATTTGTTTTGTCACTGCCTAGCTCAGTACCTAGTACGTGGTAGGCCTTCAAAAAATAAGTCTTGAATAAATACGAGTGAACAAATAAAGTAATAAAATGGTAAGTACTGTACAGTAAATAGAATACAGGATGTGACAGAGGGTGATACGGGATAGTTTAGACGACCTGGTCAGAGAAGAGGGTATTTGAGCTGAGACCTGGATGGTGAGCAAACAGCCACATGAAGAAGCTGGAGAAATGCCTGCTAGGCAGAGTGAACAGCATGTGCAAAGGTCCTGGGGCAGAAATCAAGACTGGAAAGAAAGCCATGTAGTTCCAGTGGGAGTGACAGAGGGAAGCTGATGTTGGAGAGGCCGGCAGGGGCTTGATCACTGCTGACCGTAACAAGGAGTCTGAACCTGAACTAAGCACAGTGGACAGCCATTGGAGAGTCCTGGACAGGGCAGGGACATGATCTGACTTACGTATTCAAGAGCTCTCCCTGCCCACTGTGTGGTAGCTGAAATTCAGCAGGAAAGACAATAATGTATGTCACACACAGCATGCGGCACACAATAGGTGCCCAGTGAACAAGAAGCATCCTTCACGACCCCTAATGCCACCTCTACAAAGGCTCGCCAGTGTCCATTCCAGGCCAAGAATGTGCTCTTTATCCTCTGGGTTCAGGCTCTCTCTAGCTACCCTCTGTGTACTGTGATGGCCATAGTAAAGCCAACAGGCTAAGCTTTGGAGGAAAACCCCCTCCCCTTTTTGGTTACAGTAACAATCCAGGAGTCACGGTGGGGAGGTGTAGGGTGCGGGGCGGGTGGAGTGCGAGCCTTCTGTTCAATGTTGAGCTGCTCCCAACATACTTTTCAAACATTCGTTTGCTTTTGCCCAGTCTCCTCCGTAAGAGACACGCTTTCGGATGTGTTTTGAAAAATATTCCATATGCTAATGGAATGTCACCATCTGCCAAAGAAGGCAGAGCTGTTTTTAAAGGAAAAACTATTACAGAAATGAGGTATTCACAGAGGGGCACTAAAGAGCCCAAACGTCGCTGACCTGAGGCTGACCTGGGCTGCCTCGTGTTACCAACATGAAAAGGGAGTGAGAAAATCTGAGGCCAATTAACTTCTCTCTCTCCCTCCCTCTCTCTCCCTCTCCCTCTCTCTTTTTCTCCCCTCCCCTTCTTGGAGACATGATGAAATTTCCTGAAACAAAAACTCGCAGCCCGTTCTATAAAATGCTTTCGCCTTTGGTGGAAAAAGCCCCGATGGTCCCTTTTATCTCCTCATTCCTGAGGCGCAGACCTGGCCCCCGTCTGTTTGGGCAGATGGGCCACAGGGAACACTCCCAAGGCCCCGAGAGGCCGGGCCGGAGTGGGAGGCCCCGGCGCCCGCTGGCTCTGGCCGCCCAAGCCCTTGCCGTCGGGAGAGCGCGGCGCTGTCTTGGACGGAGCAGGAAACAGGATTAGGTGTCCCGTGGCGTGATTACTGGACAGGCATTGTTCCTTGGGAGGCCTGGGCAGCTCGGACGGACGCAGTGTTTGGAGAAGAAGGTTTTCCAAGCTCTGGGCACGTCCTCTGGGCCCTGCCAAGCCTGCTGGTTATCACGCCCCTACCTTTCCGGTGGCTTCTTCTCCACCGTGGTCGCTGGCTTGTCCTCCTGTGCCCTCTCCTAACTGCCATGTGCTTCCGGACTCCGTGGCAGGCCTCTCTCTTCTCCACAGCCCGAGTCCGCACCACTTGAATATCTCCCAGGCACCTGCAATGTCCAAGTCCAAATGCCCTTCCATCCCCTCAGCCCGACTGCTCCTTCCCTTATCTGGGGGACCAAGCGCCCCGCCGGCTAGTTTGGTGCAGGACATGCAGGGGTTTCCCCCCTCAAGGCCTTTGTACCTCTGCCCCCACTAGCCTGGAATATTGCATGGTGGGCTCCTGCTTATCGTTGAGGTCGTGGCTCAAATGTCTCCCTGGCCACTGCCCCCCACTGCCCTGTGTGATCTCTTCAGAGCACTTATCAGGGGTCTGAATTTATCTTGTGAACTCATGCGTATATGGGCACCTTAGCTTTCACTGTGTGTTGTCAGTTTCTTCTTGGGGAATGTAAGTTTCCTGAGAGCAGGGACCATGTCTCCTTTCCATTAGAGCGGCACTTAGTGGCACACACAGGGAACGGGGTGTCACTGTCAGCACCCAGCCCCCCAACCAAGGTCTGTACTTTCTGTCTCAATACCCCTCAAAACCGCCCTCAGTGTTCTGCCCTATTCCAGACCTCAACTTTTCTCTCCTGAATCTCAACACTAGCCTTCTAACTGGACGCTACCAGTTTCAAACCCTGCCATGGCTGCCTACTGCCCCCAGTATACAGCCCCCTACTCGGCCGGGCCCCTGGCACTCATCCCGTCCAGCTCCAAGCACTCCCCCACCCACCATGCCTCATTGAAGGCACACCACGCACATTTGTTACGACTGAAGAACAGCTGCACAGGTACGAGTGGGAGGGAAAAGAGATGTGCAGAGGGTCTGTTGATGCAGGGGGACTGCACAGCGTGAGGCCTGGCTCCGTGGGGAGACTGCTGGCATCATGGCGCCCACTGAGAGGGAGAGGCTAGGCAGCGTGGTGAGAGCTCAGCCGTGGCAGTCAAGACAGACTGGAATCAAGCCCAGGGCTGCTAGGGAGACACACCTGAGCCTCGGTTTCTCTAATGTTAATAATATAACCACACAGGGTTATTGTGAGGATTAGAGTAAAGCCCTTGCCAGCAGTCCTGGCATGCACTAATGGTGGTTATTTCTATTCTTGCTGTCGTTGCAGTGGTGTTAATCAGTCTCTCCCCTGCATCACTCAGCACCCCCAGCCCTGCCAACCTACACGCACACTGAGGACCTGATATTGTCTCCTGTCCACTTGGAGACACTACAACGAGCTGAGGATACTGGCATGTTGAGGTCTCATTCGTTTTCCAGAAACATCCCCTGCAGATAGGATATATAGGCTGACTGCTTTTAAAGCGGAGTTATTCTTTTTTTTTGCGGTACGTGGGCCTCTCACTGCTGTGGCCTCTCCCGTTGCAGCGCACAGGCTCCGGACGCGCAGGCTCAGCGGCCATGGCTCACGGGCCCAGCTGCTCTGCAGTATGTGGGATCCTCCCGGACCGGGGCACGAACCCGTGTCTCCTGCATCGGCAGGCGGACTCTCAACCACTGCGCCACCAGGGAAGCCCTAAAGCGGAGTTATTCTTAATTTAAAAAAAAAAATTAACAAAAATAACTTGGTGTAAACATGATTCACCTGGTCCACCTCCCCCCGTTCCACCCACTGAATAGCCCAGACTACTGGTTACAAACTCAAGTCCTCACCGGGACCAGTCCTCACCGGGGACTGTCAGCATGCTTCCTCATTTTTCCCCTTCAAGAGGCCCAGGTAGGCTTCAGTCTGCCTGCACACGTTTAAATTTGTCTCATCTCACACCCTCCCAAACTCTAACCCTTATACTTTTCTCTGCTCTGGGAATTCTGTACCATCTGTTTAAATGCCACAGTTGAAGCTACCAAAAAGAGCTGGCACCAAAAACCTATTATGTACCAGGCACTGTGCTAGGCACTTTAGAATAGGTCATCTAATCCTTACAGTGATTTTAAAATACTGTCTCCACTTCCCAGATGAAGCAGCTCAGGTTCAAGGCAGGGAATGCCCTTGCCCAGAGGGCCTGCTGTCAGTTAGCTGGCAGAGCTCCAATACCGACCTAGGTCTGTTGGCCCCAGAGTTCATGCTCTTTCCTCTGCCATCCAGTAGACCAGTGACCCCCGTGGAGAGTCTTCACCAAGATCCAAAGGCTGTGGTTTTCTAAGAGCATTTCTTCCCAATCCCCAGAGCAGCAGGATATTTGGGAGAACAAACACAGCCCATGAGCACAGAATGGTTCCTTGGATCCAAAAATGGTGGTGAAGGGTGGAGGGAGCTTAAGTTGTAGTCACTGATACCTCCCCGGAACTTTAGCTTTGAGCTGCTGTTCCTAAGGCATGCCCTGCCACAGATTTAAAGTCTTTGGCGTGGTCACTTCCCTGTTTTCCCAGACCAACCCAACAATAAATGTCTACTCTGAGAAATATACAATTAAGTACTTGATTCTTGGAGACAGGATGAGTAGGTGGCCACAAAGTTGAAAGCAATGGGACAATACAAATCCGTTTATAGGAGTATGCTTTCCAGGTTACCCTGCGTGCACAGAGGAAATAGTTACTGCTGATCTGCACTACAATTCTTCCACATGGCTTCATACAACCAATAAAAATTTTACAACACTTGAATGAGGATTTCAGTGCATTTGGGCAGGTAAACACCTGAATATGGCCCTGTTCTCAGTTATCCTACAGATGCTGATTGAGTGTCTATGAGGTGTTAGACCCAGCTCTGTCCAACAGACAAGCAGAAGTTTGGAGGTCTTGGAGCTCCCAGAGTCTTCCCCAGCTGGAAGTACATGCAATGTGTAGCATGTACAAGCACGCTACCTTCAATGTTAAATGTGACTGAAGACAGTGGCTGTCAGCTCTTGATTCCTTCCTCCTCCTCTCCTTGTCTTTTCAAACACCTCCCTTTTTGGGTCATTTTTTATTAACCAACATGTATTGACTACTGTGTGCTGGTCACTTTGCCACAAAGCTCATCACTTAATTTGTCCCTTTTCTCTGGAATCCCTTTCATTCTTCAAGAATTCAGTTGCCAATCTTGGATGCAATGCTTCAACAGGTCACTGCTAGAAAAGCTTAAGATGGTTCAGAGACAGCAAGCTGATACTCTAGCAAGTGACTTAAAAAAAAAAATCATTTCTCAACTTTGATAAATTGGGTCTCTTCATAAACTGGATTTTCAGCTTTTCTTGAAAATTTACACCTGGCA
Organism: Neophocaena asiaeorientalis asiaeorientalis; assembly: GCF_003031525.2. Lineage (NCBI taxonomy): Eukaryota > Metazoa > Chordata > Mammalia > Artiodactyla > Phocoenidae > Neophocaena > Neophocaena asiaeorientalis. Next base: position 3,492,581 of record NW_020173979.1, on the reverse strand, counting down.
TCACTGGGTCTGCATTCCAGCAACAGACCGTCCAGAGCTAGAGCAGGCACCCTCCAGGACTTGGACTAGTGGAACCTACTCTTTTTTTTTTTGAAACCTTCTCTTATACATGGGAAAGCTGAGACCCAAAAGGGGGGATTGCCACACAGCTAATTAGTAACAGGATGATCAGCCAGTCTCCCTAATTTCCCTTCTCCTTATTATTATTATTATTTTGTGTGGTACGCGGGCCTCTCACTGTTGTGGCCTCTCCCGTTGCGGAGCACAGGTTCCGGACGCGCAGGCTCAGCGGCCATGGCTCATGGGCCCAGCCGCGCCGCAGCATGTGGGATCCTCCCGGACCGGGGCACAAACCCGTGTCCCGTGCATCGGCAGGCGGACTCTCATCCACTGTGCCACCAGGGAAGCCCCCCTTCTCCTTATTAACTAGAAACCAAACAGGCTGAGGTTGCAAAGCATCACTTAGTCTGATTGTATATCCAAGGAGTTCTACCAAAATCTGAGAATCTCTGTGCATTCGTAGCTGTGAATTTCTTGCAGGAACACCTCACCTACCAAGGAAAAGAGAAACTAGTACTGACTGCTTTGTACTGACTGAAGTTATGGACTGAACACCTATATGTGAGGGCAGGAGACGACTGGAGGGGTAAAGATCCAGGCTGACACTTGAGGCTTTTCCACCCTGCAGCACAGTTTGGGTTCAACATCTGCTCTTCATAACGATTAGCCCAAATCACCAAGAACAGTTTATTCTGTTTAGCACAGGCAGGGATAGAAAGACCTGTGAAAATGGAGAGTCATTATAGGAAAAGACAAGAAACCACTTCAACCTGGTGCTCAAGGAACTAAATAACTTAGGGAATATCCTTATAACCAAATACTAGGCAGCCATCAGCAAGAATTACATGTACTGACATAGGATATAATCTCAAGAAGACTAGATGAAAAGGTGCAGTACAGCATGCTACCATTAATGTTACAGGGCATGGGGACAGTATGTATGTTTGTATGTAGACAGGTAGGTAGGCATATACGCATAGACACATACATACACACACCCTTCCATACACAGACTGTTATCCGTCAGAGGATAAGCAAAAAACTGGTTAACAAGGATTGGAGGACGGAGGGTCGAGTGAAAGGGAGAACCACTTTGTACACTATCTTTTATGGCTTGTAAATTGGTTTTCTTAACCGTATGCATACTAGCTATTTCTAAAACCTTTTTTTTTACAAGAAAAGTGAGTGGGGGCAAAACTGTATAGAATTACTCTAATTTCATCTCAGAAGTCTACATTACCAATTCGGCCCTGGGCTGGCGGAATCTAGTTATCAGGAAAACTCTGCTACTATGCAGGCCTCCTGAGCAGAATCCTGCAGGTACTGTATTTCCTTCTGCTCTAGTCCTCAACCAGTGATGTGTCAATCTGCCAAAAGGAAAGACAACAATTTCATGTCCGATGCGTAAGGGGGAGAGGGCTGCAGCTGCCCTTCTCACACTGCCCCACCCCCCACCCCTTCCAGAATCAGAGGATCTACTCCCACCCAGAGCCATTGGGCACGTTTAAGGGACCATTTTCATAGTAACTTGCGAGGCAATTAAGTACTTGTGGAAAGCAGATTTGCTGGGGAGGAGTTCTGAACCAGCCCCAGGGCATGGACTGGCATTATCTCATACCAGTTCTCCCACACCAAAAAAAGTACTTTGTCTTCAACCTCACTGTACAGAGCAGATGATTTTTTCAATCTACAAACTTTAATTGTATGTCACAGAATTACTGACAGCACGTTAACAGTTTTTTTTGAAAAATTTCTTAACAGAACATCAGAGTATTGCAACACTTTATTAAGAGTATTGGCTTTGAATTAGTAGCTGAAGTAACAATTGCATGAAGCCAGATCAGGTGTACTGCATAATACTCATACTTGATTTATTGACATTACTTAGCAATTTATTGGACAAAGGTCAAACTTTTTGTTTTTTATTAAGCACATTCCACAGTACAAAGCTGTCGTGAATAATATCTGTACAATTTAACAGTTTCAATAGCTGTTCAGACACAAATTTATTTCAAACAGTTATTGGCAAACATAATTAATTACAAGTTAGAATTAGACTATCCCAGTGCTTTAAAACATTAATATAGCAGTAATTTACAGTTTCTCAATTATGGTTAGCAAAATAAAGTCCAGAGTACAGCTGGGAATTACTACTATAATCCCAGAAAGTCAGAATTCCTCGGGTGCCAAAGTCCCCTGCTATAATTTAGTAGGCACAATTCAAAGGTTGTGTGCATATTCAAAGGCCATGATCTCCCAAGGAACCAGAATTTCTATATTAAACATGCAGAGACAACCACAGAAAGTCCATTCGTTCAGAAGAATTGCCTCCTCCCCTGCCCCTCCCTGCCCTGCCCCCTGGGCTCTCCTAACGAATCTGATATTAAAGCTGTAAGGTAAGAGTGGTCAAAGTTAAGTCACTTTCACAACCGCTGTCAGGGTTACAACATCCACCCGCTGAACGGAGATTTCTCTTTTTTTTTTTAACACTTTGAGACTCAACTTTTCAAAACCAGAAATTAATTTACTAACATGTAGGAGGGAAGGATGTATTTTTTAAAAAGGACAAAGGAAAACAAAAAAGCAAACCAACCCAATAAACAACCACAGACACACACATTGATTCCCACACCATTCTCAATGTAAAGGACAAAACAGAGCCCAGGCACCTTCCCCTCAGTGGGAGAGTGTGCTTCCACGGGAAGAGGTTTAGTTACAGGAAGTTCTCATTGGTCCTTTAAAATGTTAGCAACATTCCTTGATCTTTGGAAACAATGGCAAGGGGCAAATCAAAACCGAATATTGAACAAGGGAAAAGGAGTGCCAACCAGATGCCAAAGTCCTTTCCACGTACGTCAGCACGGTGGTGCCATTCACACATTTGGGCTGCGGAGCGCTCGGGAGCCAGGAGAGCTTGCCGGGGCCACGGCAGCAGGCGACACCAGAGATGACAGGGATGGGATCATGAGCCTGAGGCTTCACGCCACCTGGGAGGACCCTTCCACTCAAGATGGGCCCTTGAACCAGCCTGACACGGGTCCCGGGCTCCAACACACAAGTGGGCCCTGCTACCACCTGACAAGGGCAGGACGCACGAATGCCAGAGCCGGGAGAGCCAGTCAGCGGGGGCCTTCTCGCTCTTCCCTTCCCAGGGTTACTAACACACAGAGTGTGACCTGTGACGGTGGAGTCAAATGAACGCTATGGCAAGTGACCACGAGTACTTAAGGAGTACTGATGAGGAAAAGAACAACAGAAGTATTTAAGGTACCTCTCTACTGTATAGACTGCACAACAAATAAAACATTTTGTGTTAAACTTTAGAAATTACATCTTAAAACAAGATTCCCATTAAAACACACACACACACCACACGCACAATGACGATGACAATGACAAAATAAGAACACCGTATGAATACTGCAGGAAGGGTTCTAGGTAATCCACATCAACCCTGGTAGCGGGTTCTTGAGTCCAGCCCACGGCTAAGGGCGAACACACTCTGCATTAGTGTCTCAGGCACGGGGGCCCTGACTCGAGCAACCTTGAGGTTAAACTGTTATGTACATTATATCTACATGCGGATACAGTATTTTAAATTAGGAGGCAAGCACACATGTAAAGGTGTTACTCTACCAAATATCAGGAGATGGTTGCGGGTACAGAGAACAGTTAATAAAAGAAAAGAGCTATATTACCTGTTGGGAGATAATATAACCTGGCTTACAGTTCTTTAAATTAAAAGAAATTGGTACAGAAAGGAAGTATAATCCAAAAAATATTACTAAAACAACCCAGAGAAATGTTTCCATTGTCCAACATGTTCCTAATACAAGTCACAATTCATAATGACTTGGACGGTCAAAAGGAGAATGCTAACTTCTGAAAAGGAAAGCCCTGGACATTCTGGGTAGGTGTTTGGCACCCAAAATTTCACCGAAGAATGCTGTTTCTTAGTATCAGACCAAAGTGCAAAGCAATATAAATTAGAGGCCAAGTCTTCTCTTGACGGTCGATTTACTTCTGTAAAACAGACTGTACGTCCCTTTTATATGAACAATTTACATTTGAAGCGAGAGATTTCTTTTCACTGATGGGGGGAGGAAATGGGCTTCTGTACTACTGAAAGTCGGTGAAGCTAAGGTATCCTTCTCAAAGTAGAGGCCGGAATCGGAGGTGAGAAATGTCGGTACTTGAAGAGTTAGGCTGCTTTGCATCTACCCAGCGTCTAGAACCAATTCCAGCTTCATAACTCAGCTGTGAAGAACTCCCTTAGGCATTTGGTAGCCATGTAGCCAGTAGTTCAAGACTAGGAAACCCTGAAAAAAACAAAAACAAAAACAAAGGGAGTATGGATGGATATTCTGGTTAGACATGGGAGATATACACCACAGCCCATCCACATCCACACAGACATGTATGTACTTGCGCACACATAACGCTGATTTTTAAATAATCATGCATCAAAATAGAAGTTGCAAGTTGTTTTGCGCATACTACATACCAGGTATCAGGTCTATTTAAACCTCTCAAGAACTTTATAAGGTAGAAACTATTATACCTACTTTACAAATAAGAGAACTGAGGCTCAGAAACATTTGGTTTAAAGCATTAGCCATTATATCCTGGGATAAACCATAATGGAAAAGAGTATAAAAAAGAATGTATTTATGTGTGTATTACTGAGTCAGTTTGCTGTACAGCAGAAATTAACACAACATTGTAAATCAACTATGCTTCCAGAAAAAAAAAAAAAAGCAAGCATTAGCCGTTAGGTGACAGAGAGGGGATTCTAAGAGATGACTGACCCTATAACCTATCATCTTTCATGCTGCTAAAAGTTATGCATGTAACAAAATATGCTTAATGTTAGATTTTATATTTAGCATAATCTTAAATTTACGCCATCCAGAGGCCACCAGGACCTCTCTCATGACCAAGAGTCGTCATCTATCACTGTGAAACAAAAATATGTAAAAGCTAGTAAACAGAGAGACTCCTTCTAAACAGAATGCCAACAGTCAGAAATTACTTCTTTTTGAAATAAATCATTTATAAAAGGACAACACAACGTAGAGGGGAAGACAACTGAATGTTCTATATTTTTTTGACCATGACCTTGCGTCAGGAACACATTTTAATCACAATCTCTACATTCATCCGTGTATGTAAATACACACACATACCCCTACGCAGAACATTCAGGAAACAACACTAATCATTACTATGGACAATGCAGGCTGACATTTTATGTCCTAAATTTCACCCAAAGTCAAAACCCATTAAAATGACTTCACAACCACTAATAAGTTACAACCCTTTCCAAACACTGCACTAAACCATTGGCCTGGAAGATCTAAGTCACCTTTAGGTCTAAAATTCTATGGCCAAAAAGAGAGGGAGAAAAAGAAAGGGTCGGGGTGGGGGTGGTTGTTTGGTTTTGTTTTGCTTTTAAAGCTTGTATATATATTTTTAAAGGCAATTTTCCTAAAAGGCTGTTAATTTCCACAAAATCCTAACTTCACAAGAATCCTAATAAGCTTCCAAATGAACGCAAGACAGATTCACAATTTCATCTGCCACTGTTTTCCCATGAAGGATATGTAAGAGTATTTGAATTATTTTAAAAATATTAACACCCAGAGATAAGAAGTCAGCACTCTGAAACGCTGCTGGTGGGAACGTCAACTGATGTAACTCTTCTGGAGGGTAACACAACTCCTAAGTATCAAACCTCTTTACACATCATAGCTTTCAACCTAGACAATGCAGACATTTCTAGAATTCTATCCAAAGGTAATAAAAGGTTGGGCAAAGATTAAGCTGAAAGAATCATGGCAATGTGGTTTATAATAATTAAAAGCTGGGGGGGGGGATATAAATATGTAACAGGTGCATATCCAAACAATCAAACATGATTTTGCCATTAGGAACAATCATTTAGACAAATAGTGACATTACTGACAGGCAACAATTTCGCAATAAAGAAAAAAAAAAAAAGCACAGTTATCAACCATAATTTTTAAAAGCCTGAAAGGCTACATACAAAGGAGTTAATAATGGTGAACCAAGAAGAGGAGTTATCTACTTTTTACTAATTTCCTAATAGTGCTCTTATATTGTCTCATAATAAAAAAGAGAGCTACTGTATACATAGCTCTTGGGAGTTAGTAATTCTTTTTAAAAAAATGACTCAGCAAAAAAATCTATTGCTAAATTTCTCGACATAGAAATACTCCTACCTTATATTTTAGGGGTAAATATTTTACTGCAAGGTTAAATCATCATTAGGGTAGTGTTTCTTATTATGCATAAATTTTACAGCATCACATGGTAATAATTTTTTTCATGTTACAATAAATGAAAAGAATTTGGAAAAGAGCAATAAAATCTATAAAGTTGACTGCCAAGGTTGTCAAAAGTAATTCACTTTGAAGAGACAAACACATTTGAGGTTTCATTGCTTGTGCTGCTTAAAAAGCAGATAAGATTTTTCCACTGATTTATAATTGTGGATCATAACAAGGCAGTTGTTCTTAGTTTCCCAAAAAGGGGGCGAGAGGAGGGCCTGGAAGAAGTAACACTACAGTTTCCTTTCCACCACAGCCAATGAGAGAAACGGCATTGGTGATCATTTCATCTCTCAATCAAAGGAATCTAATTTCACGGCATTTTAAAGTAGTATATAAAAGTTGTCCAATTTGTGAAAGTTTACTATGTTCTATAATTCATCTATCAAATTCGCCAGAGGGGGAGAAAACATACTACAGATGTCTTGGATTTTATCATGTGCTTCTTTAACAGTGGAAAGACACAAACACATATCCAAACTACAAAAGAGGTATACTTAAGTTGTTGTATGATATACCTACTCCCCTGACCCTATCCATTCCAGAAGCTCAGCCACAATTGTAGTTGTCTGTGTTCTATTTTATCTATTTATCTGTGTGGGAAAATAAAAGCAGAAGCATTGGGATATAGTCAAAGCAATGCAGAGAGAACGTATAGCTCAGAAAATAAAAAAGGAAGAACAGAATAAACTTAACAAAAGGTGTACAAGACTTCTACACTAAAAACTGCAAAACGCTGCTGAAGAGAAACTGAAGAAGACCTAAGTAGTAAAGAGATATACTGGGTTTATGGATCAGAAGACTCAGCATTTGTTAAAGATGGAAATTCTCCCCAAGGTGACCTTTAGAGTCAATGCAGTCCTGATCATAATCCCATAATCTTCATAGAATTTGACGATTTCATTCAAAAATGAGTATGAGAACCAAGAGGACCAAGAAGAGTCAAAACAATTTTTTTAAAACTGACTTATTACACAGCGTGGTATTGGCAAAAGGATAGCCATAGATCACAGAACAGAATAGAGGCCAGAAAATGTATAACAAACAAGTGGTCAATTGAGTTTTTGACAGAGTGCTATAACAATTCGATGGGAAGAGGACAGTCTTTTAACCCAAAAGAGCTGGAGCTAGAAGGCTGTATAAAAAACACCATACACAAAATTAATTCTAAACGGATCAAAGACCTAAATGTAAAACCTAAGCGTATAAAACTCTTACAACGATGCTGATCCAAACACGGTAGTCACTAGCTACACGTAGCTATTTATTTTTTTATATTTTATTTAAAAAAATTTTTGGCTGTGTTGGGTCTCCATTGCTGCACGCGGGCTCCCTCACTATGGTGGCCTCTCCCGCTGCGGAGCACAGGTTCCAGGTGCACAGGCTTCAGCAGTTGTGGTACGCAGGCCCAGCAGCCGCAGCTCGCGGGCTCCAGAGCGCAAGCCCAGCAGCCGTGGCGCACAGGCCCAGCTGCTCCATGGCACGTGGGATCTTCCCGGACCAGGGCTCGAACCCACGTCCCCTGCTCTGGCAGGCGGACTCCCAACCACTGCACTACCAGGGAAGCCCGCTACATGTAGCTATTTAAGTTTAAGTGAAGTACAATTAAATACAATTAAAAATCCAATTCAATTCAATTCAAATATAATTAAAAGTTCAGTTCCTAAATCAAACCGGACACATTTCATGAGCTTAACAGCCACATACGGCTCGTGACTATCAAAGTGGACAGTGCAGGGACTTCCCTGGTGGCGCAGTGGTTAAGAATATACCCGGCAATGCAGGGGACACGGGTTTGATACCTGGTCCGGGAAGATCCCACATGCCGCAGAGCAACTAAGCCCATGTGCTACAACTACTGAAGCCCGTGTGCCTAGAGCCTGTTCTCCGCAACAAGAGAAGCCACCAGTGAGAAGCCCACGCACCGCAGTGAAGAGCAACCCTGGCTCACTGCAACTAGAGAAAGCTCACGCACAGCAACGAAGACCCAACACAGCCAAAAATAAATTAACTAAATAAATAAAATTTTTTAAAAAACATCACAAAGTGGACAGTGCAGCTGTAGAAAATGTAAACTAATCTAGTGAAAGGAAGCGGGTCAGTGTTTGCTAAGGCTGTGATGGGATCAGGCTCTGACTACAAAGAGGACACAAGGGAACTTCTGGGGGGTGATAGAAATATTCTTACCTGGAGTGTGGAGGAAATTGCAGGGGTGTATATATTCGTAAAAACTTGTCACAAAACAGTATAATTTAAATGGGTACAATCTGTTTTACAAAAATCATACCTCAATAAAATTGATTCAAAAACAGCAATGGGGCTTAGCGAAGGTGAAGGGGGCAGGGCAGAGGGAGATGCGCGCCTCTAGGTGCCTGTCTACACGTAAGGAATGTGTCTCGCACTTGGCTGGGCCACTTTAGACAACTCACTCCAATTTCTTGCTGAGCTATTATCCTGATGGTTGCGGAGGGTGTATGAATACACTGCAGTGTCGCACATATTTACTTACGGGCAAATTCTTGTTGGCCCGAGAAAGAGCACAGAGATGTCATGTTGGCCCCGGGTGCCACTTGACCAACAAATGTCAACAAGCACTCATAATACACTGTGTGCTCTATTAGATACTGGGGCTCCGAAATAAAAGGAGCTCCACGCTTTGTAAGAGAGACAGGCATGCAAATTATTTCAATACCAAATAATAAATTAAGTCAGATGAAGTAAAGGAGTGGGGGTGTGGTGGTATCCACAAAACCCTAACAACACAAGCAAGGGGAGGGAGGTGGCAGAGGTCTGTACTACTGAAGTGTAATTAGGGAAATTAAACAGAATTCAGTCTGGTTGGAGCCCTGGATTTTTGGGAGGGAAGAATGCAAGGCTGGGGCGGGGGAGGGTAGAGAGGACAGAAGGTAAGAGCTAGATATTGAAATTTCTGTTAGCTAATCTTAGCTAAGCCTTGCTCCTGAAAACAAAAGGAAGCTAGTGAAGAGGAGAGGCAGGGCTAAGATGACCACAGTTGGTAACAGGATGAAGGGTGGGCTGAAGAGGGAGAAGAAGAGACCAGGAAGGAGGAAATCAGTTTTCATTTGGGTCCCTTCCTCCTTCCTTACGTATTTCTTTGGTTTGGGGCGAAGGGAGGTTGAGGCGGGGAAGAGCAATCACTCAAAAAATCCTTGCCGGGCTTCCCTGGTGGCGCAGTGGTTACGAATCCACCTGCCAATGCAGGGGACGCGGGTTTGAGCCCTGGTCCAGGAGGATCCCACAGGCCGCGGAGCAACTAAGCCCGTGCGCCACAACTGCTGAGCCTGCACTCTAGATAAGCCACAACTACTGAAGCCCACGCGCCTAGAGCCTGTGCTCCGCAACAAGAGAAGCCACCGCAATGAGAAGCCCACGCACCGCAACGAAGATCAAATGCAGCGCCACCCCACCCCCCAAAAAAGAGATCCTTGCCTTCTTCCTCTGTAATTTCCTATAATTCAATAAACGTAAAAATTCTGCCATGTGAATTTCTCAACTGACTTGTGAAGAATCTATCCAGAGAGAAAGCAGCAAGGGAGATGGCCACTGTCACAAGAGCCAGTATGAACACAGTTGAGACCAGGAACGGCAACTATGTATGTGGCTTACAGGTCACTACTGTGGCTCAGATCCTATAGCCAGGGAGGCACAGCCAAGCCACCGAGGCACTTAGGCCTTCTGGGTCCACGTGGGCTCCCATCATCCTTCCAAAGGCAGTACACCAGCCAGTCACTACGGATCAAGCTGAGCTGGCATGAAGAAACAATGCATTTGCCATTCCTGATGCAGATCCTTGGTTTATCACTAATAGGTGGAACAGGGGCAAGACCAGAGGTCCGCATGCTTCTTCTTAATGGGCCAGATTGTACGTATTTTAGGCCACACAGTCTCTTTTGCAACTACTCAGCTCTGCCACTGAAGCACGAAACCAGCCACAGACAATACATAAACAGATGAGCTGTGGCTGTGTTCCAATAAAACTATTTATGGGCACTGGAATTTGAATTTTATATAATTTTCACATGTTCTAAAATAATATTCTTCTTTTAATTGGTTCAAAGTATTTAAAAGTGTAAAAAACTATTCTTAGATTACTATGGTAAGGATAAAAAAAAATAAGGCAGTGGGTCAAATTTGGCCTCCAGCTGTAGCCTGCCGACCCTGAATAAGATAAACTTCCTGGAGCAGAAATAAGGAGTATCTGAAAAGATGTCAACTTAGTGATCTAGAAAGCAGTGATTCCCTATCTTTTCACCCAAAAAATTTCACGATTCTACACATGGACTTTCTTTACATTTTTAATATTCAATGAACAGGAAAATATACAATGACAAAAAGCTACTAAGCATTAAGTAATGTTTTTACATAAATATGAATTTTATTAACACAGTCTTTACATACATATATACATGACAGTACAAATATGCACAAACATTATTTATTCAGTCTACAAAGTTTAATGTGCACAGAATTCACAGGCCCCCTCGCAAAATTCTCAAGAGTTGGGAATACTGCTCCAGATGAACATGGTCATCAGTCCCGAGGACACTGCCAAGTAAGGCTTCTCATCCTCTACCTGGACACCCTTAGTAATCAAAACATGCCATCATCAATGTTATTATGGCCCTAAGTCTTCCTGTTACCGGAGCAAAGGACTTGGCTTCCAGGGTACCTGTTGTGTCTAATGGATGAAGAACGAGTTTTAGGGGCTCTCTCAACAAACACCCTTCTTTGATTCCTACCCCAGGGAATGGTGGTGGTGGGTGGATTGTAATGGGGGGTTGGGGAGGGGAGGTAGTTTTAAGTGTTTGCCTGATGGTGATTTTTAAAAAAATAAAAGATAGAACTGAAAGACAGGAAAGAAAGAGAAAAAGGAGATCCTTGCACCGCAAAACAGAATTTGGAGGACTTTACTGGTACTAAATTGGTATGACCTGGGAAAAGTTTTAAAAAACAGGAACCATGGTGTCTACCAATATGAAAACCCACAATAAGCAGGATTCCGATTTATATCTTATTTTGATGTGACCATAAAGATCTAGCCTTATGCTAGAACTCTGCAAAGGTGATGCATCTAATGTTCCTATTACTGAGAAAGGAATCCAAACCATAAAATTTCCCCAAAGGGAAGGTGAATTCAATCAGCAAAATTAAAAGTGGGGGAAGTACTCACCTGAAACAGGTAAAGTGCAGACTGTTATCTGGAGATGTAAGTGTATGTTCTGGAGGGAGAACGCGTCTCATTCTGGGCACTGGGAGGCACATTTAAGAAATCCCAAATCAAAATTGTGTCATCATGGGAGCTGCTGATGATCTGAAATTCATCAAACTGTAGCCGAAACACACGTCCAGAATGTTCCTGTGAAACATAACAGCTTTATGCATAAAACAAATTCTTTACAATCCCTCCTATCTCACTACCAGGGAGTTGGCACAGGCTGAAAATACAGCTCCTTATCCAGGCTTCCTAAATAACTTTCCAGAGCTTTATTGAGCTTTGTCCTTCACCCTAGGAATACAGATTCTGCCTTCCCTTCTAGGCTTTTTCTTTAATTTAACTTTCTGTCCTAGATCCTGGCCCATTAATATGTCAAAGAAGAAAAACTACGTGATCATCTTACAAAGGGTCTTAAGAAGGTAAGCAACAATATTTAATACCCATTCTTGATACACTGTAAGAACTAGGACCAGAAGAATAGTGTTTTTAACACCACCAAGCGTATCTATCTCCAACCACAGCTAACATCAAAATTAATGGTGAAATACCAGAAGTCTTCCTATTAAAATCAAGAAGAAAACAAGAATGGCCCTGACTCAAGTTCTGCATGTTCTTCTAGTCAATGAAAGGAGAGAAAAAATAGAAGGTAAAACTACTGAAAATAAGAAAACTCTATCAATATTTTCAAACAACTGTCTCCTCAAAAACACAAAAGTAAACCGACTTAGAAATGATGAGCTTGGTAAAGTTGGGAAAGCAAGATTAATATATAAAAATAAAGTATTCCTATATGCCAAGCAATAATCCGTAGAATACAGATCGAGGGGAAAGTCCACCATAATAGTACAAAAACGTGCTGAGTTATAAAACACAACACAACCACAGATACCCATATTAGGAAATCTCCCAAACTTGCAGACAGGAAATACTTTATGTTCTAGGAGGAAACCAGTCCACCTACAAATGAGGAAGCCTGCTTTCATATTTTAAGTTGTGTTAATACTCTTTATAGAAGAGCTCACAGAAATATGAATGTCAAATATTCTCTGATTTTGACTAATAAACAAAATTAACAGAACAGCGCATTTCTCAGAAGGCATGCTGTGAGGTACAGAAGCTTTCCAGTGATAGGCTCAGGGAGCTCTATCTGCAGGTGGCCAACCGCCAGCACAGGGAAGCACTTCCCTTTCAACAGACCACATACCACCAATGTGCGCAGACACAACGTGCTAGCTGGGGCTCGGGGGTCGAGAGCAGCCTGCAAGTCCCAAACTTTGATTTTCCTAGAAAGGAAAATGAAATCACAATTAGTGGAAAAGTCAACATTTTATATATTCTCAAGCATTTCCTCGACAGAAAGGAGTGCATTCGAACTGCCTATTTTAAAAGCTAAGGGGGAACCTGCTGATGTTTTGACAAGGTATTTAAACCAATTACACTTGATTTGGAAAAAATAAGGACCTACACATTCTCAGAACTGCTGAAATTGTGAAGAAATATTGCTTGAAGGGAGACAAGAAAACAACTTCACATTATCTAAATTCAATTCCTGACTTGATAATCTATGTCACCAAATTCATTAATCAGGAAACTCTCTAGGGCTGAGTAGGTGCTGCTGACAGAAGCTAGGGCTCTCTGTGAAATTCCAAGGATACCTTTCTCCAAACTAAGCAAATGCTGAAAGTTAATAATAGGAGTATGAACAGACCAACTAACCCGTCTGTGAAGTATATATAAGGTCATCTTGAAAGGTTTACGGTTGCCATTTGCTCATTTTAAAAGTCATGAGGCTTTTTAAAGAGGATGTGTTCAATTCACCAGAAGGGGAAAAGAAATTTATCATTGAACTCACCAAAAAAAAAAAAAAAAAAAAAAAGCCTGGATTAATTTAGTGCTGGGACAAGGAACTAGCTACTCCCTGAGTTTACAATAATGGTTAAAAGCATAAGCTTATTAATTCATCCTTCTGGGTCTCAGTGTCCCCACTTGATCAAGTGGTATAGTAATACCTGCCATCCGCCATTACATAAGAAATACCTAGCATGGGACCTAGCACATACACAGCTGCTTAACATGCAGTACTTATTTTTCCTCTTCATATAGTTATGGCCGTGCATTTGAAAATTTGAAACACGTACCCATCATAGGCCCCACTGACAATCCTCTTGTTATCAAACCGGATGCATCGGACCAATTCTTCATGTCCCTCTAGGACTCTTAAACAGGCGCCACATTCAATATCCCACAGTCTTGAATGAAAAACAGATTTCTGTGAATCAACTTCCTATGCATGATTCAAACTATCCATACGTGATCTTCTCTACCCTGGGAATCTTTATTTCTATCTCACTCCCAGTTCACATTATACACATGTGAAGATATGTGTGTATCTTTGTACCATTCATGTGTTTTTTAAGAACTAACTTGGGAGAAAGGCTTGCTTTTCATTTTATTTCCTTTTACATAGTTTGAAACTTTTAAAAATCACATGCATGTTGTTATTATTTAAATAATACCAACAAAGAAATTTCAATTACATTTAGTTTGTAGGCATGCTCTTGATGTCTGAGTTGATGAAACCAAGTAGCCAAATGGTCTAGGAAGAATTCTGGGGGGGAGACAGGGATTGCAGGCCGTAAAGAAGAAAAAGGATGTAGGTGTGGGGAAGATAATAAATACGGCCCAGGGGGTTAGGCTTCCACCACCAAGGTTAGAACTGGTGGACCAGCACAATGGTCTCCCTCTCCTGAGGAGGCTTAGGGATTCCCCTTCCTAGATACAGTATTACAAGGTCAGAGTGGGAGCCTCTCATTAGGCATATGCAGTGTCTTAGAAATATAAACCCAGTGACTACCATCCAGCCTTTTTCTCTGTATATGATTTATGTAACAATTCTGGAAAGAGATTTTTTAAAAATGATCACTGATTTAACTACATTATTTGCAAAAAAGAAACCACAGCAAACTAACATGTACAAAACAAAGTTAGCAAATTAATTCTATAATGACATTTTCTTAGCCTCCCCACTAGTACCTATCATACATCCAATGAATATTCTATCCTCAGCAAATGTTCTCATCAGTGTCAGTGATGATGGCTTCTCTAATCTACTGTGAAGAGAACACTGCCACTATAACTCCAAAGTGGTTCTCTTCCATAAACTATTCAGCAGTACACATTATTATTTTGTAGAAGCTCGGAGGTTCCAATGAGGAAGTTAAGAATTGTTTATTGCCGAAATATTAAGTAATACCAAGCATAAAGAATGCAACAGAACCAAGATTCAAGTTCTCAACTGACTTTTATGATACCTTAAGACTTAAAATGATAAAGAAAACTTTTGGCAGTTAAAGCTACATTGTGTTTGCTTTCTTTCTTTCTTTTTCTAAAAAAATAATCTTGAACCCAATCCTTATTTTGCCCAAACAGGCAATTGGATTATAAAAAAGCTACTAGAATATGTTGGGACAGTTGGAAAAATGACTTGGGGTAATTAAGTAGATATTTAAGGGAAGTTCTTTATAAGATAAAAAGTGCTTAAAGACATTCATATTTATTAGAAAGCAAGGACAATGAGTGTTGGGAAGAAAAAAGGGAGATAAGATAAATGACCAAACAGGAATTGATGACAGTGTTGGGAGAGAGAAATAAAGTACACTGCCCTCTGTTAGGGAGAGAGGCAGGAGCTCACTGGTAAGGGAAAGGAGAGCATCAGGCTGGAGCATCCTCTGTTCTGAGGCACTACGGTATTAAGTGATCTTGGGTGGAGTTGAGGTTATAAAACCTTGTGCACTGGGGGAATCTTGGAAGAATACTCAGGGCACACACAATTTACCCACTTTAGTATGCAGAACCAGAGAGATAAATAAAAGTTACCTAAAGTTTTCTTATCTGAAGCAGCCCCCAAAACTGAGTCTTTTGAGCATCAGGACTGGAGATAAGTCAACATTATGGCAAAAATGAGCCCATTCTGTCACCACACCAACTTCTACCCACCTTATGGTATTATCCGATGATCCACTAACCACCAGCCGATCCCTGTACTGGAGACAGGCAATGCCTCGCTTGTGCCCATTCAGAGTACGAACAAATTCACAGGTGCTCGTGCTCCAGACCTGAACAACAAATTAGCAATGTATTTAAGAATAAATGCAGAAAAGCCCTTGCACAATGTACCTCTAAAAAAAAATCAGAACTTCTAAGAAGGACCACAGTACTTGATTATGAAATACGCTGGGGAGGTTGGGGAACAGATTGGATAGCATAACATTTCCTTAGCTGCTGAGTGATAAAACTGGAATGAAATACAGAGGGAATTTGTGAAGTCTCCAAACCTTGAGATCTTCACAAAGAGAACATCTCCTGGATGGTTCAGACATTCATTTGCCTAGAGGGAAGGGTCTGGGCCAGATTTTATGTTTTTAGGCCAGGTGACACGTCAAACCCAATGTAACTGACGTGAAAGGGCTTCACCTTTTGCATCCTCTTCCTTTCCAGCATAGTTTCTCGAATAGCTCCATTTGTTTTGACACATCACTCCTAATATTATGTATGTGGAATAAATAACCCCTCTTTTGTGAAGCTGTCTGCAAGACTTAGATGTCCACAGACACACTTAATACCAGCCAAATAAGGAGACACAAAGTAACCAATGTTCCCTGAATTCTTTTATTAGCTGCATTTGTAGTTGAATGGGACAACCAGATATCCAGAGGCAGAAGGATGAAGTTGGATCCCTGTGTCACACTGTATACAAAAATTTAATTCAACATGGATCAATGATCTAAACGTAGCAGCTGAAACTGTAACTCTCAGAAGAAAACATAAGAGTAAATCTTTGTGACCTTGTATTAGGCAACTGTTTCTTAGATATGATAATAAAAGCACAAGTAACAAAAAAAATTGATGAACTTGACTTCAACAAAGTTAAAACTATTTGTGTTTCAAAGGACACCATCAAGAAAGTGAAAAGACAACCCACAGGAAGAATATATTTGCAAATCATTTATCTGATAAGGGACTTGTAACCAGAACATGTAAAGAACTTTTGCAACTAAATAATAAAGAGACAAATAATCTAAGTTTTGAAAAGAGCAAAAGATTTAAGTAGATGTCTCTTCAAGCAAGTTATAAAAATGGCCAATAAACACATGATGCTCAACATCACTGGTCATTAGGGAAATCGAAAGAAAAACTGCAGAGACATCACTAAAAACCTACCAGGATGGCTATAACAAACACACACACACACACACACACACACACACACACACACATACTAACAAGGGCTGGCAAGGATATGGAGAAATATCTGGGCTGATATTCTGCAACATCTGTTTTTTGTTTTTTTTTTTTGTGGTACGCGGGCCTCCCACTGTTGTGGCTCCTCCCGCTGCAGAGCACAGGCTCCGGACGCGCAGGCTCAGCGACCATGGCTCACGGGCCCAGCCGCTCCGCAGCATGCGGGATCTTCCTGGACCAGGGCACAAACCCGTGTCCCCTGAATCGGCAGGCGGAACCTCAACCACTGCGCCACCAGGGAAGCCCTAACATCTGTTTTGTACAAAGGCCCAAACCCTCTTGACTTCCAGGCACTGGTCTCGTACAAATTGGTGTGACTGACTGGTGAGGTGCCAAAAATCCTAGTTTTTCAGCTTCCAGACTCTCTCAAATCTAAAAGTCTGATGCTATCTAGTCTGTGATCTGTGGGGCTAGATACTAGCATGCTGGCCAGTACGGGTCATAAAAGGAAGGTTTCTGAGCCCATACGCTGCTGGCGAGATTGTTAAATGGTGAAGCTATTTTGGAAAACAGTTTGGCAATTCCTGAAGATGTTCAACACAGAGTTACCATCCCAAGAGAATTAAAAGTATACGTACACGCAAACATCTGTACACAAATATTTATGGCAGCATTATATATAACAGATAGAATGTGCAAACAATCAAAATGTCCGTGAACTGACGAACGGATAAACAAAATGTGGTGCATCCACACACAGAATTTTTCTAGTCATCAGAAGGAATGAAGTCTGATTCATGCTACAAAGTACATGGATGACCCTTGAAAACACTACACTAAGTGAAAGAAGCCAGACACAAAAGGCCACATATATATGATAACATTTATCTGAAAAGTCTCAAATAGGCAAATCCATAGAAAGTGGATTACTGATTGCCAGGGACTGGGGGGAGAGAATAGGGGTTGACTGCTAATGGGTATGAGGTTTTTTCAGAGGGTGATAAAGATGTTCTGAAACTAGTGATGACCATACAACACTGTGAATATACGAAACCACTGAATGGTATGCTTTCAAATGATGAATCTTATGGTATGTGAATTATATCTCAATAAGGCTGTTATAAAAATATAAGGAAAGCTAAAATTTGAGTAAGTTAACATGTACATTGGAACCAGCACTGCATTCACCATACCCGATGGATCACCCTAGACTACAAGTGCTTTTCACACGTCTGCCTCACACCACACGTGGAGCTCCTTGGAGGCAGGGACATGTCCTGTTCATCGTCATATCTCTAGCATCCAGCCCAGGGTCTATGGCATGGCAGGCTCTCAAGACTGGGTGAATAAATCAAATCTGAACTCTGCACTAACTAGCTAATGTGGTCTCCAGCACAGTCCTCTGTGCCACGTCTGTAAAATGTGGCTCAGCAGAGTGCTGGGAGGGTGGACTGAGGCAGTAACGGGAAGCTTCCAGCACACGGTACATGTCCCATAGGTTAGTTCTCTTCCCTTTAAAAAGGTTATCAACAATGTCCTTTCATGAAATAGAGGACTGCTCTCGGTCTGGACCCCATGACCCTTTTCTACGACCTTGCCTGCGACTTGAGAAGCATGAAGAATGAGCATGCCTTGAGGTCTCATAAGCACAAGCAGAGGAGAATAAAGATCTTGCCAGATGCGAGGTTGGTGTAAGCCACCTCTGCTTTCTCTATGTTCTAAAAGGGATGGGAACAAGCAGAGTTATGACTGCAGACACACTTACTTTGATGGTCCTGTCCCCAGAGGCAGACACTATGTACTTATCGTCAAAGTCTACGACATTGACAGCAGCACGGTGGCCAACCAGGACACGGCGTAAAGTGATATCAGTGGCAGAAGCCATGTCCCACACTGCGATGGAGCGGTCCTTGGAACAGGTCACCATCAGTCCATTGCTGAAGCGTAAGTGCAGTACAGCCTCGTTGTGGTGGATCAACGTGTTCAGAACTTCACCCGTGTTCACATCCCAGACTCTAGAGAACAGAAAAGCACAATGCTTAACTATCGAGACAACCAGGAAAAGATTCCTGTGTCTGTGCTCTGGGCCCATTTTTAGTAGCAGGCTGGGGAGGTGTGGACTTCACGTGTATCTGGTGACTGGGACCTGACACCATGCTTAAAAGGAGCCCCCAGAAGCAATTTTTCTATTTGTGAAGAAATGGTAAGATGGTTTCAAAAAAGAAGGCCAGGGCTTCCCTGGTGGCGCAGTGGTTGAGAGCCCGCCTGCCGATGCAGGGGACACGGGTTCGTGCCCCGGTCCGGGAAGATCCCACGTGCCGCGGAGCGGCTGGGCCCGTGAGCCATGGTCGCTGAGCCTGCGCGTCCGGAGCCTGTGCTCCGCAACGGGAGAGGCCACAGCAGTGAGAGGCCCACGTACCGCAAAAAAAAAAAAAAGAAGGCCAATTCTGACTCCTGCCCAGGTATTCAGGGATGGTGTTTGCGGCCTTGTGCTGATGGCAAAAAATGATGCAAGGAAGTGGGCTTTGCAGTGAGTTTGAGATGACAGAGAGAAGATGGCTTGGTGGCTGGGTTCCAAGCTTAAGGTTGTTTTTGACGTCTGACAAGCTTTTGAGTCTATTATTTATCCACTGCAAACTGGAGGCTGTGGGTCTCATCAATCACCACACCCATCTATCTACCCAACCGCTTTACGGGGAAAGCACATGTCTCCAATTGCCTCACCCTTGAGATACAGGCTTCTTAGGGGCAGCCCTTTCACATCATAGCTTTTCTGTAACCCCAATCTCCTAAGGGGACAAGTTCGTGCAGAGCAGACGAAGAGAGTCTCAGGCTTCTAAGGCCGAGACATGACCTACCGTGGAAGCAGCAGCCTGGAAGCACTGAGTCAGGGAAAGGATACTAGGCATGCTGGTGACTATTTCAATCTCTTAGGTGTGCCTGTAAAGCAATCCTCTTCAAATCTCTGACTCACTCTAGAAGAGGCATTTCCTTTCCTCCCCATGCCATGCCTTCCTCAGGCTACCAGCAGTCCAGCTGAAGCTTTACTGTATTATCTCTAGGCGCTGGTGAACGCATCACTACAGCAAAATCCAAAGCCATCTGGTATGGAAAAACATCCTTGTCCCAGTGGTTTAGGAGGAGATCCCAATAATGTTTCCTTTCTACTCTCAATTCCCAACCAGCAGTCACTGCTTCCCTTCTACTGTAGAACACCGCCACTTCCACCTTCATCACTCTGCCCCTGGGGTGGCATCTGAAAACTAGTGTCTCCATCACTGGAAAAGCTACATAATATCAAGATAGTCTTGAGTGCTATAAATTCAAGGCTCGAAATTAACTAACTATGTGACTGAGTAAATTATTCACCGCTCTGGCCTCCATTTCCCAATACTACATCTATAAAAAAGAAGATACTACTTACTTTAGAAAGGTTGATGTGAGAATTCAATAGAATAACATTATACAAAATATCGGGCACATTATTTGTGTCCCTCAAAAAGTGCTGCAAATCTCTGCTTCTGATTCTTTTGGTACTTGTAGTTTACTGTCCACCACACTCCTAGAACACCTGCTTCCTTCCCCTCTCCTCTAGAGCGTGGTCTCCCAGGAGAAAGCTACCCTGATACCGTTAGGTACTGTGCTTTTACAGGAAGGCATGTTGCCATCTCTAGAATGTATGGTAATGGGAATAGGACCTACTTAACAAAAGTTAGCTTTCCTGCCTACTTTGTTCAAATGTACCTACACCAAAAATGGTTTTGAAATATAGCATACAAAAACATATACAGAGCATGTGTGTACTTTATCGCAGAAGAGGAGGTGAATCTGTCTCCTTGTGGAAGGTACAGAAGTCCAGGCCAGTGAAATCAAATCACTCACCTCACTGTAGAGTCAGAAGAGCCAGTCACAATGACACGTTCATCATACTGGAGACAAAGGACAGAGCCCGTGTGTCCTGTTAACACTTTCAAACATTCCAAGCTGGTTTTATCCCAGATCTATTGAGACAAACACAAACAGTAATTTAGTATATCACATTCTGATCAATGTTTTTATCATACCTTATTTTCTGAATCATAAAACAAAACAAAGCTGTGTTACAGTAAATAAGAGCAGTAAACATCAAACAGGTGGTAAATGACAAGAGGAGAAGAAGAGGCAATACTGAATGACTTCCAGAATAGGTACACTACTTTGTTTACTTTGTCCCCATAACTACTGTGCCCATTATACTTAACAGCTTTATATAGAGGATTTTTAAATAAACTCTGTGAAAAGAGTTGGCTCACCCTCTGGAAAACAACGTGACAGTATCTATTAAGAGCTTTTAAAAATGCACATCCCTTAACCCATTACATTTGTTTATGAAAGTTTAAAGATGAAAAATGTTCAGCATCTCAGAATAACTTCAAAGTAAATTATGAAGAGTTTTTAATGAGAAAACACACTGCTTTATTATAGTTACTTTTTTAAAAAAAATCAGAATAAAAGTCATCTCTATAGTGACATAAATATTATGTATATTTAAAAAAAAAGATTAAAAGGAAGTAAAGTGTTGATAGTTGGCTTTGTACTCTGAATGCCGTTTTTCTCCTCTCTTTTGATCTTTCCAGTGTTTTCCAAGTTTTCAATAATGTCCCAAAATAATGGGGGGATGGAAAGTGATTTTTTTCAAAGACTGTTTTGTTAAAAAGAGAGTCTATGGAACTATTTCTTCCCTTGTAAAAGTACTATCACAATTTGCAGTGTCCCTAAAGTTTACTACAAATGGCCAAGATATTACAAGCACTACAGACGGTTAAGTGTCCTTCTATAATAGTAAGGCTTGCTTCTAACTTCTGACCTAGTAGAACCACAGCTATTTTGAAAGTGTGAGCTGATCAAGGACTGAAGCAGAATGAAGTACAGAAGGTTTCCAACCATTGGTCTAGATGAGCTCTCTAAAGCGTATTTTTGCTCCATTGTTCCGTGTCTTATAAATCAAGTGTAGGCCTAATTTAGGCATGGGTATGCCTCTATTAAGAGAATTCTTTAGAAACATCCAGCGTAAGTGAAATGCAAGCCCATGGCCAGCCCATGCTTTGACAAGGTCATTATAAACCATTCTTACCTACTCCTTAAAGGAGAACTGCCAAAATTAAATAATAACACTTTCAAGAGCATATTTGTGGCCACAGGTTAGGACTATCAATAAATATTACATAAAAATAGAGTTCTGTGGTCAAATATGTTTTCAAAGTTGGAAAACTCTGGGTGTCTCTACTGTATGTCTTCTCAGAGCCTTTATATGCTACTGTAACCTGTAAATTTCTAAGAAAGGGATACAGCATGCAGTGTTTTCTAAATTTCTTTGAAGGGAATTACTCTTCAAAGCAATATCCTTTGGATTCACATCCACAGAATACCTTTTGGGAAACACTATAATACATATAGGAAACCAACAAAACAGTTTCTTTATATTCTATAATTCAGTGATTTTTTGCCCCAGTTATTGGAATTATTGAAATTCCACTATTTTATAAAACAAAAAACACACAAGCAAAAATACCTTTTAACTCACCCAAAGTAAAAGAATATAGAAAACAAGGCCAAGGGGAGAAAGCCCACTACAACCTATCTTCCCAGGTGATTGTAACTAAAAACTCTAGACAAAATACAAAAACAACTAGCTGAGGACTCTGAAAACTGTGAGGGGAAGGGCAGCCAGGAGAAAGCAAGTATCGTATTGAATACATTGTAGCAAGGGGTAAGAGTCTGGAGACAGGATCCACATGGGGTGAGTTTACCATTCTTTCTGTTTTCTCATTTCCTTCTTTTGTGGTCTTGACCCAAAGGCAGGTCCAGATCAAGGAACTGCACAGTGAAGCTACAGCAGCACAGGCAGCTACAATCTGAGAAACCAGTCTTTCTGGACAGAAAGGCTGAAAAAGGAATCTTTGGGGACCAAAGAATGTGCGAAAGACCCTATTTTCTTTTTCTCTTTTCTCAAACGGCTTTGATCCAAAGGACAAGCCCAGTCATGGAGATGTAATGCAGAGCAGTGGAACAGGTAACTAAAATTCTAAGAGAAACCCCATTTTTCTGGCCAAAGGAAAATGAAGAAAGGATCCTTGTGGGCTGTAGAGACTTAGGGAAATCCAAAACAGGAAAGAGCTGGAAAAAAGAAAAAGGCTTCCCTAATTGTATATGAGAACCCACACAACACATGACTTGGGCTTGCCCTTAAGCAGTGCATGCACAGGACAGACTAAGCCAACACATCAAAGGCCGGAAAAAGCGCCCTGATATTTAAACTACCACTGAAGTCTCAGACTAAACTCTGAGTAGTGCAAGCCCAAGACAGACCCAAAGTAGCATGGCAAAAAGCAGAAAAGAGATTAGAACCAACCCCCCTAACTAGGCTGACCACCTGCTTAAAAAAATACTCACACATATTCTCCAGAGGATTATAACAGGATCCATAGACTTTACAATACAACATCCATAATGTACAAGATACAATCCAAAATTACTTGACATTCAAAAGCCAAGAAAAGTGACCAATGCTCAGGGGAACAGACAATCAACACATGACAAGCTAGATTACCCAAATGTTGTCATGGTCAAAGACTTCAAAGCAGTTGTTGTAACTATACTCCATGAAGTAAAGATAAACACATTTGATATGAATGAAAAGAGAGAAGTTCTCAGTAGAGAAATAGAAACTATAAAATATAATATCTGAAATCTTAAAATTCACTCAATGGGGGAAAATAGCAGAATACAGATGAAAAATTCAGTCAATTTGAAGACAGGCTAAGAGAGATTACCCAGAAAAGAGAGGGAAAAAAGATTGGGAAAAAGTAAGACAATATCAAAAGATCTAATACTTGTGTAATTAGAGTCTCAGAAGGAGAGGAGAAAGAAATTGGTGCAGAAACAAAATTGAATAAATAACGGCCCAAACTTCTGAAATCTGGTGAAAGACACAAGTTTACAGATTCAAAAAGCTCAGTGAAAGAACTCTTAGATATGACATCAAAAGTATGAGGCATAAAAGAAAACACTGGCAAACTAGACTAGACAAATTAAAATCTTTTGCTCTACTTAAGATATCATTGAGAAAGTGAAAACACAAGTCACAGAATGGAAGAAAATATTTGCAAAACATATCTAAAAAAGGACTTGTATCCATAATATATATAGAGCTCTCAAAACCCAATAATATGAAAACAGAGAACCCATTTTAAAATTGTACAAAAGATCTGAATAGAAACTTCACCAATGAATATACAGATGGCAAATAAGGATGTGAAAAGATGCTCATTATCACTGATCACTGGAGAAATGTAACTTTAAACCAAAATGAGATATGTCTACATACCTATTCAAATGGCTAATATCAAAAAAAAAACAAAAAACAAAAAACCCTGAGACTACCAAGGGCTGACCAGGATGCAGAACAAAAGGAATTCTCATACATCGCTGATGGGAATGTAAAATGGTATAGCCACTTGAAAATACAGCTTGGCCGTTTCTTCACAGGTAAAACGTACACTTACCGTATCAGTTAGCAATCCCACTCCTAGGTTTTTATCCAAGTGAACTGAAAACTTACGTTCTCGCAAAAACGTGCATGCATATGTTTACAGTGTCTTTATTCATAATTGTGAAAAACTGTAAACACAAATGTCCTTCAATAGGTAAATGGATAAACACACTGTGGTGTAACCATAAAGCAGAATGTTACTCACCAATAAAAAGGAACTAACTATCGTTATGTGCAACAATGTAGAAGAATCTCTAATGCACAATGCTAAGCATAAAAAGTCAGACTCAAAAGGCTACATACTGTGTGAGTCCATTTACAGGACATTCTTGAAAAGGTAAAATTATAGGGACAGAAAAAAACATCAGTGGTTGTCAGGACCCCGGGGAAAAATGGGTAAACGCAAAGCAGCAGGACAAAGGAATCTGGCAGATGACGGAACTATTCTGGATCTTGATAATAACTGTTGTGGTTGCACAATTCTTTGTGCTTGTCAAAACTCACGGAACTTTACACCAAAAAAAGTGCATGTAAATTATAACTAAAAGTAAAATTATCCCACAATGTTGTCTTAAATATGAGAAAGTAAGCTACAAACAATGTGAAACAAAATCTATTAGAGCCATTAAACATTAAACACAGAGAAATGATCCAGTTTATCTACTATTGAAAAGTAAATAAAAACAATATAAATTGCTCTATCATTCTTTTGTGTTATCAATTGAGCCTTTCACAGAAACCATAAAAGGTAATGATTTTCATTTATATGCAAGTCAGCAACACTTTTACCAGCTAGCCAAGAAATCAAGAGCCCTGTGGATACTGAGATATTTTCTACTTGCCCCTAAGTACGGAATACAGAAAGTGAATGTGCTTAGAGAAGGGTAAGAAGCGAGAAAATCCAAGGGTCCAGTGTTAGTAGAGGGAAACGCTCTGGCTCTAGTTCTTTAGAACCACGCAGACAGCTGCCAAGATTGAGTGGAACAGATAAAAACCAATCAGGAGGAAATGGAGAGACTGTTACATCTAATGTCTAACATGTAACCACAATTCTAAAAATAATACATACAAAATGCAGTCATTCACCTTAATAGAATTATCTCGAAGGCCACTGATAATTTTTTCATCATCATACTGTAAACAGTAGACACCTTTACTATTTTCAGAGCGGCACTGAATCCTCTGCAAGTTGTGTCGTCCACACCGCCAGTTAGATTCTATAGTCTAAGGGAAAAAGGAGGCAACAGATGAGTTTTTGTGAATCAACTATTCTATTAGGGTTCAGACTTTGGGGTTCCAGAAACAGCATACCACTGATACTCCATCTTGGTTTGCATAACTGTCTGTGGATAGGAATCACACTCTTTTCCAAGTAAGACATTAGCCCAACAATATTTTTCCTCAAATGTTCCCTGCCCATCTGGCAACTGTCACAGGATTTCCAATGAGTTTGGGTTGGGTTTGAAAAAAATGGCCTAGACAGAATTCAATACGTTTAAAGAATGCCATTTGCACCCAAAACATACAAATAAATAGTAACTCATTGGGTCACTCTCTAATGCCAGTTAAAATATCTGGCAGAAGACCACTAACATTAAGCATATACTAACAATCTGTGTATCCATCCAGAGCACTGATTGTCCTGATCACTGAGAAACGATATTGACAACCACTACATGCCAACTACTATAGCAAGAATTTTATTATCCATTTTTAATCTTCTACCAGACTGAAGCTCCTTTAGAATAAGAATGGCACTTTTCAGCCCTGGATTCTCATTCTTTCATCATTCGTTCAACACTTACTGAGATGTTAGTATATTCCAGGTACTGACTGTGCCAGGCATGGGGATGAAAAGACTGACAGGAAGGCATAATGCTTTCAAAGGATGCAACTGCAATACACAGGCACGCAGTAACTGGAATTGGATATACTCTAATCATATGTTTATTTGGTTAAATGATCCACACATTAACCTTGGAAGGAAGTCCTCAGTTCCTTTCCTTTTACAAACAAGGAAACAAGAGTTTAACTTGCCTGAGGCCACAAAACTAGTAACTGGATGAGTTGGAAATCACACCCAGTTCTTCCTGACTCTGAGCCCATGCTTTTTCTACTAAAATATGCAGTGTCTACAAAGAAAGTATAGCCCTAGCTATTGCGGCAGTGAACACGTAAAAAGATCAGTAACAACTCCAGATAAAATATCAGTGCCAAATGAGTGATTAAAAACTGTAAGTGCTGCAGGACTAAAGGGATCTTAAACAGCGCAACAGCCTGAGACCAGTGGGCAAAGTTTAAAGAGGAAGTGGGTCATGCCCAGAGCACTAGAAGACCTAACCTTTGGTAATGGATGTCAAGGATTTTCAGGATCAAAAGATACACTAAGAATAACCAAAGTATAAATTCCTGATCCTTGAATTTAGGGGACAATAGGGACTACAGTTGGCTATACCTGAGAGTTCAAGATCTACTTCAAAAGACATGTCTGAGTAGCTAATTATCTGAGTAGCTAAAAGTTTAATTAGTTGCTTTAGTGAAGAAAGGAGACAAATCTCATCTTTATTCACAATAAGCACTTAATTACTGGTTCTGCTGACATCTAACAAACCATGTTTCCTCTTATTTTGAAGGCAACATGCTTCTGTATGCTCTGAAATGTTAAAATTTACTGAATGTTATGCCAGGTACCACGCTTCCATAACACTATGCTATGTGTTTTATATAGTTTACAGTTAATTTAATCA
The DNA here is from genome assembly GCF_003031525.2 of Neophocaena asiaeorientalis asiaeorientalis. Classification (NCBI taxonomy): domain Eukaryota; kingdom Metazoa; phylum Chordata; class Mammalia; order Artiodactyla; family Phocoenidae; genus Neophocaena; species Neophocaena asiaeorientalis. The sequence continues at coordinate 3,465,416 of NW_020173979.1, read as the reverse complement.
TCACAGTTCTGAAGCCAAAATTATTGTCCTCATTTTACAGAAAAAGAAATGGAGGATTGGAGACACTGATACATGTATACTTAAACAGGAAACTGTTTCCTCATTTGTGGCCTCAGTACTTAGCACAGGAGCCTGGAAATATAAGCCCTGCCCTCAAAGAGTTCCCATACATAGCCTTGAGAGAGGCCAGGATCACATATTTCCAACATCCAGGGGATGCAAAGAGGTACCATGGAGGTGCCATGAGCGAGAAACAGCTCATCTGTCCATCTGCTACCAAATCAGAGCTTCTTAGCCAGCATCGTCATCTCTACTGAGTTTGTAAAATGTCAGACATAAAACCACATTTCAAAGACAAAAAACCAAACAACAAAACAAAACCAAGAATTTACCCCACTGTGGCTACCGCTACCAAGGTAGACAACAGATATGTCTGTAAGCAACTTTTTAAAAAGGGATTCAGAATATAAAGAATTTCTTAAATTGAACTCAATGTTTGGAATCATTTAGAGAAATAATGTATTTTTAGAGTGACTGAGCCACGTCAGCATGCTAAGCATACCAGGAAAATGCTGACTTAGGAGGCAGACCTCCTGGTAACAAGTCTTATTCATGGCCAGTGACTCCTGGAAATGGTTACCAACGTTCAGGCTACACCCTGGGGGCCCAGATGGTTGCTGCTAAATGTGACTCCACATAAACCCAAAGTATTACAAAGACGAATACATAACCTGTCTTATCAATATATATGGTGTTATTTTCAAAATTCATATTGTCGTTCTTAGTTTTAAAACATACACAATTGCTTTAAAATGTTATTGAATCAGTAAGCAGCTTTGCTACTCTGTATAATATTTCAATGAATAGAAAAAGCACATTTATTTACTATCACATGGGAGCTTGAAAAAATTTTTTTTAACTTTCGTATGGGAATCCCCATACCAAAAAGAATTTCCTACATGCTCTCCCACTACTCTAAAATGTTTTTGAGAACCAAGAGACTTGGTTATAATCTATTACTGTACCTAAAGCCCTGAGGACACAGCAGAGAGAAACTGGGTAAGGCAACACGATCAGCCTGTGATACACCCACCCCCTAAGATGTCTGGACAGAGAACACTACCCAACATAAAAGGCCAAGCCATACCCTGTATCTCCAACCCTCAAACAAGAGCCAGAGGCCAGGACCTCTCAAAAGCTCTGCTAGATAACAGGCTTTCATTCTAAGTCAAGTAGAAGTTAGGAAATGGCTTAGCTTCTCAACACTTAGAACGAGCCTATTTTCTAAAATACATTTCTGAATTTTAAAAGAAAAAGGCTTACCAAATCATTTTTCATGGGTCATTTTAGGAAGTTCCCATCTAGGGCTGTTTTAAAAATTATTAGGTTCCTGAATCCCAAAACAAGTACAGTTTGTTTCAAAATGCCAGGAAAGGGACACTAAATGAGACCAGGGAGCTGACTACTTTGTTACACACCAACCCGGTGTAATTCCTAAGACTTTACTCTTCTCAATTCTCAAGGCCACCCACAAAAGAAAGCAACACTTCCTGCTGACTGTGCCTGCCCAAAATACTACCTACCATCATATCTGACGACCTCAACTGGCTTATATAAAAGCCAGGACTTTTTCAGAAAAACTAGACCTTTAAAAATGGAAGGCAGCCCATTGTAGTAGAAGATACCTAGGTCAATTAGCAGCTTTAGCAAATGACTTGGACTGTTTGAATTGCAGTCTCCTCCTCTGTAAAAGATAATATATACGTTCTCAAATCTGTTGGAAGGATCAAATGAGATTACGTACACACAGCGCTTATCACAGTGCCTACAAACGGTAGCAGTGACGCTCTTTCTCATTTGTGGAGAACGCTGACCAAAAGGAGTAGGCTGTGACCAAAAAAAAATCTCACCAAATTGCCGGGAACTGTTGTCTCAGTCTAGGCTGATCTTCAATGCTGATAGCCCTGAGCCCTCCCCAACCATTCCCAGGAAGGGGCTCGGCCTGCAAATGCAATTCAACAATCATCTTAACTTCAGCAGTAGGAATGCGGGGCATACACAGGTGCACCTCTTTAATGATGCAGATACCTGCCATTTCACTTAGACATCATGTGGTGTGGCTACTGTAGAGGAATATTTCATGTTTTTGAGAACTTGTAAAATCCCCTTACCCTGTGCAAATTTTCAAAATACTGGGAAAGTAGCCACAATACACAGAGTATACAGCAGCATTTAAATTGGCAATAGAGTGAAAACAGATGTCTGAGTATGAAGGAATAACATTATTTTTAGAAGCCTAAACACAACTGGGTGGGTGGGCAAATTTCAGCATTTTCTGGTTAGGACAATGTTAATATCAAGTTTGCAAACCACAAAAAAGCTCCCCACTTTCCCTGAATAAAATGTGGTTTGTTATAAGGTGCGATACAACACACCATCATTTTACTAGTGGTCTGTTCCAAGGAGAGTGCTTCAAAGGCTTTAATCCAGTGAATAAAAAAAGGAAAAAGGCATATTATATGAAAGAGTTTGCCACTAATCTGAGATGGCAAAAGAGAAAAATCCAAGTTCAGGACATCAGAGCTCTGACTGCTTGAGTCTATTATAACAACTCCCAACTCTCTGTTGAGGGACATCTGACGGCATGGTAGGGCGAAAAGAGCATGGACTTTGGACTAAGAGTCTCAGTTTTGACAATTTGAGGACTAAATTAAATTACTGTGGCAAAGTACCTAACAGTAGTCTCATCATTAATAATAATGAGGATGATGATGATAATAACAATTAAGACTCTAGATAGCAAAGGAAATATGGCTGCTTCTTTTAGGACTGTGCCTCAGGTTTTCCAGGAATTCCTTCTCAATTGAGAGGCACTCTAAACTCTCTCCCTCCCACCCTACCCCCTCTTCTTCTCTCTCCCCCTGTGTGTGTGTGCGTGTGTGTATGGCAAGAGCACCCATGAGAGATGAACCTTTGCAGAGAACTAAGAATTCTTATTCTCTTCAGACTTCATTCCTCACATTCTCATTTCCTGAATAATAGGGGTTGACCATACTAAGCCAGGTTCCCTACTTCTTAAAAATTAGCCAATTTCTGTTGGGTCAATGTGGAAGGGCAAGGTCATCTGCTTGTCAGAGCCAAATATGGGAATGGATAGATGACAGGAGCCAGCACACGAACTGGAGCTGCCAAGGTAGAGCAAGAAGGATAGAAAGCAAAAGGTGCTGTGAACTGGCAACCCTGCAAAGCGTATGAGAAAAAAACACAAGAGACTCCAAGGCTGTGTGTATGGGCAACCAGGGAGGGGGACAAAAACATCCACTTGATGTTCAGGGTGTAATTTATCTTTTGGCAATAGGCTTAAAACCCTCTAAAGCACTACCTTTGCCATAACTGGACTAAAACAAGGCCAACTAATCTTAACTCATACGCTTTTTTCAACTAAGAGTTTTCAAGCAATTGGACAAAGATGAGAAGATCACCTTGAAAAGTCTGTAGGCATTTAACAACATACCTCTTTCTCCTTCTCTTCTGGAATTTTCTACTTTGAAAATGACAAACAACAACACTAAGCCTAGAGCTGGCCAGACCTCAGTTAAAATCCCTTGTCTTCTACTTAACTATGTAGGAAGTTCTAAAATTTCTCTTAGTCTCAGTTTCCCCTCCTTACAGATGAGGATGACAGGTAGCTTGTAAGAATTAAATGCAATTAGTAATCTATGTAAGTCACACAACATGGTTCATGAGTATATTGCGAGGGCTCAAAAGAGGGTACTTGTAATTATTATAGTCTGCTTGTGAGGGTTTTGTACCAGGCACATGGGTAACAGCCAAGCCTGTGAGTCTCTCCTTTGTTTGACCCATGGATCACGACACAACTCTCTGCTTTGTGTGTCTACCCAGGACAGAATAAAACACACTCACAAAACAGAGGTAACGAACTCTGTTTTGATGAAGTACCATTGATCCATAGCACACAAAAAGTTGCATTAAGTGCAGAAGAATATAAGGATGATCACAGACTCAACTACTGACCGGCTGTATGATCACCGGCAAGCTACTTAACCTGGGTGAGCCTCAGGTTCCTCAATTTTAAATATGGACAGGGCCTAACTTTCAAGTATTGTCCAGAGTGTTAAATGAGAAAACGCATTATAAAATGCTGAAAGTATCTAGGACAAGTAAACACTCTATACGTGGTACATTATTTTTATTATTATTACTATGAGTGAAAGTACCAAAGTATAAAACATCATCCCTTAAACTAAGAGATCTAGCCCACAAAAATCTGGAGGAGACTCTTGTGGCCAACCAGTGGGTTTTCCTAAACCACACTTTAAGAACCACTGGGTAGACCACCATGATATAGAGGTTTTGTGTCAAAAAGGGTTTTCCTCCATAGCTCTATTTTCCCTCACATCCGCCTCCTCCTAACTTTAAAATATTATTTCAGCCTGAGTAAATGGTTATGTTAGGTGGTGTCACATACTGTCATGCCATAGAAAACTGAGTTCATACTGTCGATTATAACACTACTAATGGGAATTAAATAAAATAATATATGTCACCAAATCTTCAACCTGATCAAAGTTCTTCCAGAGTTCCTATTTATTAATGATTGACCTTAGACATCATCCTTCTTATAATAAAGGACTTGCTGAAATTATTCAAGGAAATGTGGAGATACTTTATAAAGAATAGTTGGGAGGAAAAAAGTAACAAGTAATATAGTTTCTAAGATCTATGCATAAGCAGTGTCTTAGTAAAACTACATGGGGTAAAAGACAATCCCTCTAACCTGAAACACACATACACCAACCTAAGGTTCAAGTTAACACTATGTTTCAGCTACTAAAACTGTAGGAGCAATTTATTCTAAGTTTTGAACTGCCAAGGGGTCAATTAATTCCTAAACTTTAGGATTTGTATGGCAGAAGTTTTAAATCATTTAACCTACCCTAAAAGGTTACTTATAGCTCATTTTAGGGAACAGAATATTCAAGACAATGGCTTGCATTTGAAATAATGATATTCCAGTCATATTCAGATTTACTGTTAACAAAGCGATTCCATTAGTTCACATCTGCCTTAAAAAGAAGGCAGCGGGGAGGGGACTCCAAAAAAAGCACATGTTTCTCCATTAATGAATTTTGGCACAATAACTTTTATGTCTATCACCTGGGGGTGAGGATTACTTCATGTTTGGGAAACTGAGTATAACTTTATGGGTGATACAGCATTGCCTAGCAAAGGCTGAACTTTTTTGCCAAGGAGGAAATCAGTGAAGTAACCAAGACCTGCCAAGAACACATGTGAAAGAGTTAATCAGAAATGCCTGTGCCTGTCTTTCTTGGTTCAAGGAAAAGGGCTAAATAATAAAACTGAACTAATTAGAACACATGAACAATATCAAACATCTCCAATGTTTCTCATCAAGTTCACAGAGTTTTACTGGTCTGGGAAAGTTACACTCAACTCCAAAGTGGTCCACGAGCATAACCTGCTCTATAAAAGCCACTTAACTATTGCTTAGAATCATATTTGAGTCCTTTTAATGAAAAAGCATGGGAAATTTACAGAGGAAACTGAGACTGTGCCTTCTCTAGTTCTCTAGAGGTGGCTCAAAAAATGTAAAACGATGCTTACCTGAAAAATTGGGCCTTGGATTTCGGAAATTTCATCAAATTAAAACAAAAAGTTAATTTTGGATTAAGGTTTTAATTAACTGGTAGTCTTGCAGAAGCATTTCATGTTTTAGAAAAGTTAGATGATTTTTTACAAAAAGGCACTATCTACTCCGAAGGATAGCTGCAGATTACACATTGTGACATATTTGCTCTAAGACTTCAACTTAAAAAAAAAAACCGTTCTATGATTTTAGAACTAGACAACTAAGAACACTAAGACAAAGAAAAAGTTGAGAACAAGACACAAACAGCCCATAAAACAGATAAATCATAAAATTACCTCTATATCCTGGATAATCTTTGGGTATAATGACCTATAAAATGAATTGGGAGGGCCATCTGTTGGTCTGTTTTTAAACAGGTACTGATCCCTGGCAAAAAAACACAAACAGATGTTACATTTTTGCGCATAAAAGGGTGAATTTTATTTAAACATGGTGCTTACAAAGATGCATCTTTCAAGTCTTTTGACTTGCATTGAGCTTTAATAGTTCAAAAGCGGGATTTCTGACAATTAAATGTGCATGTCAGGCCCAACTTTACTTCAGCTTACAGGTCTTTAGCGTGATCCTCACCTTTTATTTTCTGAATACCCAACACAATAATCTAGCCTTTCATTCTACAGTGCGATAAAAAGTGTTAATGTAGCTTTGTGAAAAAGCTAACTGAGTACATTAACAAACTTTTTTCCATAAAGAAAGCACAGCCCTAACCATCACTCACATAGCCACCTATCTGTCCTAGCTGTGGCACTCTCTTTCTCTGTGCTGTCAGGGTACTGACATGTACAGAGCTATAAAGCTGTATTTCAGATGACAGGTTGTCTCTGAAAAATCCTGCCTGCTGTACCTTTCATCTTCAACCAGGATCAATACTTAATAGCAAAATGGCATTATTTGACTTTCTCATATTTTCCTTTTTCTTATCTATCTTTTGGTAATGGTGTCATCACCTAAGGAAAATGTGAAAGGAAAGGCATAAACACATAGCTTTGAAAAGCCAAATTGCTCAAACTGTACAATACATCTTAACAGTTAATAAATATAAAGGAAATATGCATTTCAGAAGGGGTTATTCTAACAGCTTTAACTTCCCCCCCCCCAACTCCTGACTACTCATCTTTTCCCACTTGTTTAAAATAGGCCAACACATTTGGCAAGTATAATTGCATTTTTTAGTAATCAAACTGACCCTAGGTCAAATACACTTTTTTCAAGGGAAAAACCAACCTAAATACTTACCACCCTCTTCTTTCTGAAAGTCCCTTCCATAGAGGGTCAGTGCGCACCATTCGTTCAATCAACTTCTTCCAAAGCATTCCTTCGGAGATCACTCGCTGCCATTCCTTACATACCAGCTCTGCTGCACACAGAGACCTGGCATCCAGGTAGGAAAGAATGTTTTCTGCTATGTGATCTAAACCTTGCTCTACAAAATAGAAAAGGCAATGAAGGAATAGGAAGGGAGATGGAAATGTACCAGTTACCATTTCCTTAAAGATAAGAGGGATAAAGAAATCCTGAACCAGGAAACATACCTGAGTAATATCAAAAGTTCTTCAGATATACAAGTGCATGAGTACATAGACACAGACACTTCTTTTTGGTTCTGATTTTTTAAGATAAAACAATTGATGGCACCAGTTCCTGTCTGTAAAACCCAACCCTGGACAGCTCTATATTTGTCAGACATTACAATAAATGATTTCTTTTACATAACTCTATGGGGTAACGACACCCCAAATTTTACAGATGAGGCAGAAAGAGGTAAAAGGATTCAAGGTTTTACAATTATAGGGTAGTGAAGCCAAGACTGGACTCTGATCTCTTGCTCCAAAGTCTGCGTTCTTTCCCCTCTGATTTGCTGTTTCTCGTAACAAATCATTCTATTGATACATGACCTATGTGAATCCCTTGGGGCTAAGGAGACAAAAAGGTGAGAAACACTGACTTATCTGAAAAGTTTATGAAAAGTTAAACGACAATCCAAGAATTAAGTCAGGTGCACTAAGATGTATTTTTGTCAATCATTTCTCCATCTCCTTATGGAGGTAAAATCCTCAAAACCATGAACCACATGCCTAAAAATTCTAGAACCTTAAGTCGTTTATCCTACACAATGCAAGTATCCTCTCAAAGACAACCAAGATTCAGCCTTTGCCTGACATTCACAAAGGTAAGAAGATCACTATGGTCAATGCTGTTGCCACCTGTACAGGCCCATCCTGTGGTTTTGGGCATGTCCTCTGCAACTACAAGAAATAAAGCTCATCCCCAGGCCTCCTCTGTGTTGGGGTGGGAAAACTAAACACACAGTCGGAAAATTCCAATTTCAAGTCTGGGTTCACCACCTAGAACTTCTATGACATGAAACAAATACTTAAACAATACTGAAACATCCCTGCCCCTTGGTTTTTTACCAAATAACATGGTAATGGCCAGTTAACAACTGTCCTTTCTCACACTACTTGTATGAATCAAAAAAGTTCTACAGGAAGATTTTAAAGACAACAAAGTACCATTCGGGGTTAATATTTGTTCTCTTTTTCAAGATAAATAGAAGGGGTATAGTCATACTAACTTGGCAGGGTATAGGTAAATCGTTAAACTTTCAGAACCTCCATTTCCTCATCTGTATAAAACAGGGATAATAATCTCTGCCTTATTTTGAAAATATCACAATGAGATGATGCATAAAAAATGCTTTACAAACTAAGGTTTTTTCCAACTCTAAGAATGACTATTTACACTGTTGATTATGGTTTACAGGCCCTTCATATACTAGTTCTACTCTATAGTAGGTCTAATACCCAAGTTATGATCTGATAATGAAGACTAACTACACTGGGACCACTATCTTTTCTTGCACATGTTATTATATTAAGAGTTAAGGCCATCAAAGATTATACTGCCTTCATCTAACAGTCATATCACAGTAGACTCCTAAGATGGTAGTAAGCCGAATTAAAATCTTAGGCCCTTCTCCCCAAAACATCTATTAAAACAACTCCCCTTAATTTCTGTATTTGTATGGGTAGTTTAGAAGGGGAGGGCAGCTCACACGGAAGTCTACAGTTATCCTCTCTACAATTCACCTTCAAATCTTTATCTGACCCTTCCATGTCAGTCTCTACAATTCTGATTCTGTCATACAGAAAAGTGGATATTCCACACCAGATCTGCATGGTGGGCAAATGCAGTAACTCTTTACCCCAAGTTGCTGGCAAACATGTTAAATGGGTCAGAACCAAGGACAGCACCCGTGATTCTATATTTCCCTTCAAGCTATCATACACCCATTCATTAAATACTCACAAGGTACCAACACTGAGCCACCAGTTCTAAATCATCTGGATTTTATACTACTATTATCCAGCCCATATCTCTCTATTCAGCCCTCAAGGATATTTGGAGAAACTCTGCCCCATGGAGACACTACCACCTTTATTTATACCATGTTTCTGACTTGCTAGTCTCATAACTTTATCCAAAAAGGAAATCAAGTGAATTTGGTATGGTTACTCTCCATGTTCCCTTGCTGGTGCTTACTACATAAAGTTGGTATTGCAATTTTTTGTTTACAAGTTGGCACTAGCTGCTTTGTGTCACTTTTAAACATATATAACCCATGTTCATTATAGAAAAACTATAAAATGCATATAAGCAAATACCTTTAAATCCCGAAACCCCACCTCTCAGAGATAATAGCTTTTAACATTCTGTATACTATACCTTTCTAGGATTACACAACCCTACATAGTCTTTTCAACAGCTAATTAACTTTTGATAATCCATTTGAGAATTAGGCTAGAATGGAACATCAAATTCAATAGCCAATAGCTCGCATATACACCTTCTCCAGTTCTCCCGTTCTTAAGACCAGGAAATCTGCTCATCAATCATCTCTGGGTTCTATCATGCAGGACTACCAAACACAGTTGTACAAGCTGTATGTTCACAACTGTACCCAGTAGCTCTACCTACTGGTTTTCAATTACTTCTCAATGTTCCACAATTCTGAAAGTCACAGACTTAGGTTCTGTCACTATCCCGGCACACAACATTTTTAGGTCTACTTGTTATAGGAGCTGTGTTAAAGACAGCTTCATATCTTTCTTGGACTACAATTTTTCTGTCCTTTCTGGTTTTAAAACCATTCTTCTTAGCGGGGAAAGAAAAAAGGATAAGTTAAATGAGGAGTGAAAATATGCTGTTTCTTTCTATTACCACTACACCATCTATTCCAAGTACACTGTCCCTTCATTCTTCGTGTTCTTGCTCCAAACAGTTGATTATTTTATTTGTTTTTAACTCTCCCAAATTCCTTAACCATTTTGGACAATTTCACATTATTTGGGGCTTGGCCTTCTTGATACCATTCTCAAAGGTTCAGGCTACCTTTTTGTGTATCTCCATGCCCCTTTCTTCCATCTTCTGTCCAAGTGTATTTAAAATCAGGGAAATTCATGGAAAATCACATGGGATTCTACTTGTGCCTATCCACTGATAGGATTAGCAAATTATTAATCAGAACTTTAAATTTCAGAATCTCTCTACCGTCTTTAATCATATTTTCTTTTACAGTCTCTGGCCATGGCCTAATAAACTTAGCTCTTCTCTGAATTCTTCTAATTCTGGGGTACTTTATCTAACTATCTTCTAGTTTCTACACTTAATACGAGAACACAGTCACTTTCCAAGGTTTATGTCAATTCTAATCACTAACCAAATCCTCCTAATTGGTTATAAACACACCCCTAACCAACTCCCCTCTCAAATCCTCTGCTGAGAGAGGAAATGAACAGACAAGAACACATTATATAGCTGTCTTTTCAGGCCTCAATGGCTGCCACATCCCCATGGTCTATATATGAACTGGGAAAGCTGCATCCAAATCCTCCACCTGGCTGGGTAGTCTATGCGCTGGTTCTCAGAAGCCTGTGTGGTTATATCACTTAGGGTTACTGATTTGAGAAGCAACAGCAGCAGAAACAGCTTCCTAAATATTCTCCTGATCCACTGAATCAGAACCTCTAGATGGTGGGGCCCAGAAATCTACATTCTTAAGAATTACCACCAGATAATTCTGACATGCTGGGAACTACTGCTTCATAGCAATAATATCCCTTTTAGTCCTCATTGATTTCCCGCCACCTCAATATCTCCCACCACTGGGCTATCAATGAGATTCTGCAGAAAGAAGCTCATTATTAGACACATACTTCCTACTCTTTCAAATGCCACTGGTCCAATTCGGCAACATCTCATTGAAATCTATGAGATTTGATTTATTTCCTTTTGGTAATACTTTAATTCACTTCATCCTTCTAGGGGGCAGCATGTTTTAGTTTCTCGGAAAATGCACTGGCTATAGAGCCATACAATCTGGGTTGAAGCAAATCAGTTTTCCTTTTTGGATCTCAGTCTGCCATAAAATAGGAATGATATTAAATGCCTAAGAAGGATCATCTCGTATAATCTGCATGATAAAACCCTCTGAGATAGGCTATAAATAGCCTCATTTTATAGAGAAGGAACTTCTTAACCTTGTTGGAAAGGTTCATAAGAGGAGGCTATTCAGGAGCCAGATACAGAGCAGGTACTCGATAAATGTCAGTCTCTCTTCTTCCCTCTTCCAGAAATCGCTTTACCCGATATCACTGGTCAAGGAAGCTAAGCAGTATTCCCCTTCCTTGTTACTTTCTGCAGAGAAAATATGACACACCTCCCCTAGCAAATCGCTAATTCCTCACTAATAGCTTGGAGTAAGTCTCATACCCCTTAAATATTTAAAGAAGAATAGGAATCACACAACCTCTATTTTAGGCACTTTGGAGTAACTAGCCCCAGGAGCCATGTAGACCCTGTAACTTTCTGGTTTCAAGACTGTTCAGAACAAAGAGGTCACTGAATAAGGTGGTCCATTTGCCTGAGCTAGAAAGTGCTCTGAGGTGTTAAAGCTAAGCATTTTCTTAAGTATCAATGTCTGGCTCTCATTTACTCTATGGTGCTGAGACGCCCCCATCTCCTGCCACCCCCCACCTTCCCAAGGCAATAAGAGGACACATTATGGCCTCAGAAAATGACTCCAGAATACTGCACACACAGTGCTGAAGAAGTGCTGCTGTTGCTAATTACAGGCACCAGATGAAGGTCTGGAAATTTTTCAATAATAAATTAAAACAATTAAAAGGCAAAATTTTCAAAGCTCAATATGTAAATAACATTGTACCAAAATGAAACTCAAATGTGTAATGTCAGTTCAATGCCCTTGACTATAGCCAGTTTTAAGACAGCTGCTTAGATCATACAATTACAGAAACTTTTATTATTTTAGAAACACATTTCAAAGAGCAGCTGCAAAGAAATTTCCTTCCCCACCCACCCCTGCTGTCCCTTCCCCCTCCCTAGTCACAGATCTAGTTGTAAAATCTGAAGTTAGAAACTTTCTTTCCTGAGAGCAAAAGTCTGTCGGTGGATGCCTTTAACTTGGAATATACTGACCTAAGGATTCAGACACAAACGCTCAGGTCACAAAGTCCAACATTTTGTTATGCCAACAAAGTGGCACACATCTACCCAAATGATGTCAGGATGAATCAATTCGGAAATCAGTGGGTGAATAATTAAAACTTCCTGGCAATAAATCGTACTGCAGGTGCTTCCTGCCTCTCTGGGCTTTTTTTTTTTTTTTAACTGACATCCTCAGAATACCCACCAGATGCTAGGCATATTATATACAATGTCTTTAATCTTCGCAATATCCTAAAACGTATTATGATCATTCCCACACAGATAAGGAAACTGAGGATCCAAAAAGTGAGCTCACATAACCATTAGGGGCAGGGGCAGGGGCTGGGATTCAAATGGAGGGGCTGTCAAATCCAATACCCATCATCTTTCCACTCTGTCATGCTGGACCTCTGGCCCTGCATCCAGCCTAAAGCCTACACTCTGGTTCTTCCACATCTCCCAAGACCTCTGATCTAATCTCTGTCACATTCACAGTCCATAATGGTTTATCATCCTTACTTGAGGATGAGACAAAAGAATAAACCATGGCCAGGAAGGTAAGTGTTTTTAAAATTCTTAATAGCTTAGACACCTCACCAAACAGATCACCAATGCTTATCGTCCTTCTTGAAGTACAATCTGTCTCTACTTCAAATGGTATAAGTTTTCCCTTTAACAACAGTTCTTACAAACCACAAACTTAGCCTGCAGAAATTGACATTGCAGACTAAACATTTACCATGATTTTTAGAAAAGCATATCATAATTATCACTTTTTCCACTGAACCAAAGGAGCCAGAGACCACAAACATTTTCCATTTTCCCTATACTGACAGGTACGATATTCACAGTAAGCATTAAAAAGTCAAAACTACAGACCGTTTTTATAGAATTAATGGTTTTCACAATCAAAAGAAGTCTTAAGTAGACTGTCAATTTCAACAAAGTAAAAATTCAAACTAAGGATCATCTACAGTAAAAGTTAAACACCAAACCAGGATAATGATTAGTAAGTTGTTCCACACATTATTAAATCTAAGTATGAACAAACACATGGACCTGTTTCTCCCCTAATGCTCTTAAGGCAAGATCTGTGCTAAGGAACTAATGCCAGATTTAATCCAAGTCTACTAGACACTAACTAACACAATCAACTTGGCCAGCTTGTCCCCAGCTATTAGATTCATATGTATGATATATACTGACATATGTATATATGTTCAGATCAAATCCTGTTAAAACAAATAGCATTTTAACAAAAATATTTCCATGTCCCAGCCAATGGTCCGTTCATTTCATGTAATACTCGATACCACAAAATTCCACTTTAACAGAGATATGGACAATGCCTTAAAATTCGCTGTAATGAAAACTGAATTGTATGCAATTATACTAACCATATTTATATACATAACACATGTTCATCTGTTCTGTCTCTTCTCCAATTCTGTACACTCCCCAAGAGAAGGGGCTGCCTCTGAACGATACTCTGCAAATCAAGAGAACTACAACAGTGCCACCTCGTGGATATTCTGTAAATATAAGTTGAATTCCCTGGTGCTCTAAAATGTTTGAGAGGCAAATTATAGGGAAAAAATAAAAATAAACCAAAACAACAGAAAGCAAACAGAATGGATTTGCCTCAAAAAATGGGAGCACAGCTTCATTTATTTAAAAGCACTTAAGAGGAACAAGTATAACTGTCAACTTTAAAAACTACCCTGTCTCTTCTTGGTGTGAAATGTAGCATGAGTCAGTAGAAAGTCTTGGATGAGGGGGGTTCTGAGTTCTGGGCTGCACACACAGAGGAGCTGCAGCACATGTGCACTCATCTTACTCAAATTCACCTATAATTCTCTCTCTCATGCAATTAGAAGCATAGCTCTTCTCTCCCACTCTCTCTCTCTTATAATTAAAAGTAAATGTTACTGAATTGGGGTGTAAACCATGTATACTTGAGGCCAGTTTAAGGCACTGTCCAGAGTAATCTTAACTGGAAGTGATTTCAGCTTTTGTACTAGCTTTTGCACCAACTCCCACCATCACCTGCAAAATCACAATAACCAAGATGTATGATCTTAGGCATTTCACCCAATTCTCTGATCCTTGGCTTCATAATCTACCCAATGAGAAACAGCACTAGGTGACGGCTAAGATCCCTTTCAGCAATTAAATACTATGGTTCTAGAAAAAGAGGGTTCATGTTTTGCTTTTCTAGAAATACTAATTCAAGAAATGAGGAAAATAATGCTACATTTCAGCATAAAAAGAACAGTAGGGTCAAAATTTTCTAAGCTAACTCTCAAATATCCTTAAAACACTCCCTTTGTAGAAAGTAAACTTACAAGTTCTAGAAGAGGGATTAGGAATCAGAGGCTGGCATGTCACTTTGCAGCCCCAGGTTTCAGGCCTGAGGCATGAACCCAGGTCCTGTCTACTGTGGAAATACTTAGACTATGGAGTTGTGATGCACTGTAAATCACAGACAGGCTAAGAGAGAAGCTACTCTTTGAGGAGCCATCCAGAAGCTCTGCAAAAAGGGCAGGGCTGGTGGCAATGCTACTGGTTTATCCCTGGCTATTTCTAAGGCATACCCTGGCACAGCAGCTGTAACCTCCAGGTTACCCTGACCACGTTAGAGGAGAATGTTCTGGCCAACAGTCTCACATTCTCTTCAAGAGTGAAATCTCTCTATCTTAACTAGACAAACTTAAAATAAAAAAATTTAAAAAGAACACGGAGAGAAAAGAATTAACGAGTGACCAAAAATCAAAGAGGGGGACTTCCCTGGTGGCACAGTGGTTAAGAATCCACCTGCCAATGCAGGGTACACAGGTTCAATCCCTGGTCTGGGAAAATCCCACATGCCATGGAGAAACTAAGTCCATGTGCCATAATTACTGAGCCTGCGCTCTAGAGCCCGCAAACCACAACTGCTGAGCTCACGTGCCACAACTACTGAAGCCCGCGCGCCTAGAGCCTGTGCTCCGCAACAAGAAAAGCCACCGCAATGAGAAGCCCGTGCACTGCAATGAAGAGTAGCTCCCGCTCACCGCAACTAGAGACAGCCCACGCGCAGCAACGAAGACCCAACGCAGCCAAAAATTAATTAATTAATTAAAAAAAAAAATCAAAGGGGGATGAACAGGCAGAGCACAGCGGGTTTTTAGAGCAGTGAAACTGTTCTGTGTGACACTATAATGGTAGATACATGTCACTATACATTTGTCAAAAGCCACAGAATGTACACCACCAAGAGTGAACCTTGAAGTATGTACTTTGAGTGATAGTGATGTGTCAGTGTAGGTTCATGTATTGTAACAAATGTACCACTGTAGTGTAGGATGTTGATAGCAGGGAGGCTGTGCTGGGGGCTGTTGCGGGTGTGGGGGAGGATATGGAAACTGTACTTTCTGCCCAATTTTGCTGTGAACCTAAAACTGTTGTAAAAGTAGTCTCTTTTTTCTTTTAAACCAAAGTAAACTTAACTGGGGGGGTGAGGAGGGAGAGAGAGAGAAAGAGAAAAGGGAGAGAAAGAACACACTCATGCAGGGGTAGGATAGTGAGGGAGAGGATGCAGAAATAAGTTTTAAGAAATGTAGTAAGACATGCTATCAATTTCCCCAATACTTTTCTGCCATTCCCTAAGTGTCACTTCAGATATAAATGAACATCTTAAATTTGGGGACACTTCCCAAACACTGCAGGAAAAATTGTCCCATATTAAAAAAAAATACTTATAAAGGCAAAATGCAGATTCTATAGACACCACATCAAAATAAAAAGTTAATTAATTCACTACTGTAGCAATAGTATTGACCAATGATCAACACTAGTAATCACAGAAACTGCCTACAGTTCCTAGATAGATGCTAAATTATAACTCCTCTTCAAGTACCACATATTAAAGTACAGTATGTGTCCCAAAGAAATGCTGTCTCACGCTGTACTCATTCACTCATTTCAAACACCTACTCGGCTCCGTCTAGGCTCTTGGGCTGGGCATTCTTCCACTTCTCAGCTTTTTAAAAGACAAGCACGGTTACCTGGTAAAGCGGTAATAAAGTCCCGCTGCAACATGGGCTTCAGGTAAGAGTTAATATGTCCATGCTGGTAATGACACATTCGTGAAATAAGGTGTTCCACAAATTCCACTTGATCTGATTCAGACCACTGGTCAAAATATTTAATACACAAGTCTTTTTCTTTTTGATAGTTTCCTTCTGATGGCCTCTTTCTGGAGACGATCACTGATGATGTTCCATTACTTATCTATTTTAGAGAAACAAAAAAGTAATTAGTTTGACAAGGAAAATAAATCTTAAGAGCATATCATCAGAAACATTTTTTTGCCCTGTGTATTTATTCTTAAAATGCCAGTTTTACCCTAAAGCCAAACTCATTCCTTTATTAATTAATTCAGGAAATAATTAAAAAAGCATTCAGGGCCCATGTACTCGAATTAGTCACTAAAGTAATGATAAAGTTAGAGTTCTATCTAAAGCTAAATGGTGTCTTAAATCATCATTCGCCAATGCTTACTCCAAAATCGTGCTGTTATCAGTTAACTAAGGTTGGAGAAGACCATCTTAGAAAAACTGTTCAACTTGGCAAAGTGGCAACTGATTGATAATTGATGGTTTGTTTTCCTTCCTCAAAGTTGGAAGGTAAAGCTATATTCATCTATGCAAATAGTTCTCACACTTGTGTATGCATCAGAATAACAAAAGAGCTTGTTAACACACAGACTGCCGCAGCCCACTGCGGAGGTTCTGATCCTACAGGTCTGGAGTACAGCCTGAGCACTTCCAACAAGTCCCCAAGTGATGCTGATGCTGCTGGTCTAGAGACTGCACTTCAGGGACCTCACTCTGAAAACTACTGGTCTATGTGACAGAGAAATCAGAGAGTAATTCAATCTAAAAAGCTTCATTTTACCTAACAGTTTCAATCTCCTCCGTATTATTTCCAGGGCTGCTAACTGCTGACAAAATAGTTTACAGACTTTCACTCTCTCTTTCAGTCACCTACTCAGAAAGTGACCCAAGGTAAACCACATATACCTGAAAAGCTCCTCATCTTATTTAGTTGGTTTACAGATATCCCACAGACTCCTATACCAATAGTTGCATCTCTCATCAAATTTACACGGTCCTTGCATAAAATCAGTATACTTTTTAAAAACTGAAACTAGGGCTTCCCTGGTGGCACAGTGGTGGAGAATCCGCCTGCCAATGCAGGGGACACGGGTTCGAGCCCTGGTCCGGGAAGATCTCACATGCCACGGAGCAACTAAGCCCGTGCGCCACAACTACTGAGCCTGCGCTCTAGAGTCTGTAAGCCACAACTACTGAGCTCACACGCCTAGAGCCTGTGCTCCGCAACAAAGAGTAGCCCCCGCTGACCACAACTAGAGAAAGCCCGCGCACAGCAACGAAGACCCAACACAGCCAAAAAAACAAAACAAAACAAACAAACAAACAAAAACACTGAAACTACATGCACTGCATCTGGACAACAATATCCAAAAAAATCTAAATCCCTAGACTGAACCACAACTGCTACTGATATTATGAGGCTCAGTAATTTCCCTGTTTACAAACAAAAGAACCTCAATACTTTCGTCAAACATTTGCCAAGTCATCTGTCCATCACTATTCTGAATGCCCCTTCATGTGTAACACTAGAAGGAATAACATATAAGAGAATTTTGAAAACTGAAGAGTTGCATCACAAACATTCATTAATTCCATTAGGAGTTTATTTCAGAAGTCTTACATGGGAAGAATGAAGACCTTTTTTTTATCAGTATATCCCCTAACTTAAATTGAACTGAACCCATCCCAGAAAGAAGACATCCTTTGTAAATATCCAAAGGAGTCTTTGGCCTTTCTTGGTAAAATCTTAAAAATCCTTCATATCTGAAGTGAGTTCTTATGTCGACATTTAGAGGTATAAACCTGGAAGGCATTAATCTCCCACCTCACTTATCTTACCACTTCCTTGTCTGAGAACGTTTTTTTCCCTTATAATTTGGGTGAGGGAGAGCTCACTGACACCGGGCACCACCAGGGGGCAGCATTGAACAGAGATTTTTGATGTTGCTTGTAGTAAAACATTCATATCAAACAGAACCAAAACATCAGCATTAAGAACAGTCAGACGAAGTAAATATTCTTTGCTGTGGTGAATATCAGCTAGCATAAGGAGCACCTTTGCTACTTCTAAGCATAAGGATGTTTACCATAATGTTATAATAAAATTCAGAAAAAACTACCCAGTTACAGGCAACTGGTTAAAGTGAATTATATAATACATCTACACAAAGTACTACAATGCAGCCATTAGAATTAGGTTTATAAAGTAAGATTTTAATAACAAGAGAACATGTTTATGAAATAGTATTAGGGACAAAAGAATTTTATATAGCATATGATCACAATAATCTGTGTGAAGGGAAACACGCCAAGAAAAAGTAAAGAATATAAATGAAAATGTTAAAAGTGCCTAATCTTGAGAGAGAAAGCTACATATTTTTTCCTTCCCCTTTTCTTTCTATATTTTTTTCATAATACTTGCCAAAATAATTGCTTTTGTAACAGGTTAAATATAATTATGGTAACAACTTGCATTTGTGTACTGCTTTATTGTTTATAAAATACTTTCACACCCATTATCTCACTTGATAAGCAAAAGGGTTATTATTTCATTTACAGAAGGGTTCCTTTCCTAACCATCTAGCCTCCTTAGAGCATCGGTATACCATTAACTAGTTGACTGAAAGGCAGATGAAAAAAAAAACAAACTGAAAGCTAAAGTGTTAAGAACCACTGTGAATTGAAAATCAATAGTAAATTAAGAGAATCCTGTTGCAAAATACCAGACGTGGAGGGAACAGCAGTCAGTCTGCACACAGTTCCCCCTAAAATAACAGTATGTGCCTAATTCTACAGCACATTTTCCATTTCTATTTCTAACCACCCGCTTGGCCTAGAAAGATCTTCCTGGAATTGCACTGCTTTGTTTCTTTTCATCATAAATTTGTTGGGGACACTTTATTCTTGCTAACTCCTTTGACTCAAATCAAGTGAACCCAGAGAACTTTTTTTTATCATTATTCTCTTCAGATTTAGATTTGTTTTGCCTTTATTTGTATCTTCATGAAGGGAAAAATTATGTGTACCATAATGGTCGATGAAAACACGAAATCATGAAACTTTATATGCTCTCCATCCCGCGCCTTACAAAAAAACTGGGGGATTGGAAGGAAAACTGGAAAACTAAAATAGAGGTAGGAGAGAAGGAAACTGAATTTAAAAGGAAAAGGCAAACAAATAGGAAATGGGGGAGAAGGGTGACGGTTGGGAGAAAAGGTCAGTGCATACACTGGTATGCGGCATGGTGCCTTTCTGGTGACAAAGGACACCACCACTGTCCATCTTTGGCTTAGACAGTGGCCCCAGAGATGGAATATTTTGGGCTGCAGCCAACTTCAGAATCTTGGTGAAAATTCCTAAATTCTTTACTATTCATAATGACACTTCCCTAAGGAACAGAAGATAAATTAGGGTGAATTCTTTTTTTTTTTTTCTTATGTGGACCATTTTAAAAGTCTTCATTGAATTAGTTACAATATTGCTTCTGTTTTATGTCTTGGTTTTTTGGCCCTGAGGCATGTGGGCTCTTAGTTCCCCAACCAGGGATCGAACCCCCACCCCCTGCATTGGAAGGTGAAGTCTTAACCACTGGACCGCCAGGGAAGTCCCAGGGTGGATCCTGAAACTAGCAGAACTGCACAAAAGAAAACAAAAGTACTTGGCTCTTAGTTTCACTGAGGACAGGAGCTGAGGGAGCATCTTATCTACAGTAAGTCAATTGCTATCTTATCTGTGCGCCGTCATTCCTACCTGCCAAAGAGTATTTTTCTTTGGGGACTCATCTTCATTTTGATCCTCCATAACTGAAGTGTTCTAAGGGGGGAAAAACAGGTTATTTGAATTATGCCAAGTTTTGCAAATTCTAAATAACTACACCAAAATATAGTTTTGAAAACCCAAACTGGAGTGTACCAACACCAACCCAAGAGCTGTTTGGCTTGTGGCTAACACATGCCATTTTGGGTCAACAGGGGTGTTTTCATCTTTGATCAATCATTAGTTAGTGGTTGGACAAAAGTAAGCATAAAGTCTTTATGAAGGTTGGGTGTACTTAGAAAACAGGCTAAATTATGGGAGTGGGGCTGAAGCTCTACCTCAATCATCCCCGTTATTCTTTTAACCTGAAGAAAGAAGGCCCAGAGACCCACTAAGTTCCTGATGATTACACAAAACATTTACTAGAATGTCTGCTACTCAGTAGCCCACCCCAGCCATCAGCAATTAGAAGTGACAAAGCCCTGGAAGCCCCCCTGCCTTTCTCTTTCCTCCCTTGATGGCCTTGTTTTTCTGGAATGGCTTTGCAATCTCCCCTAGCAAGCATGGTGGGTGCCCCAACCTTTTCCCTTAAGAGGAGGATGCTGTTAGCCAGCAACAATCTGGCTTGCCTTGGGAATGCATTAGCTTTTGATTTTTGTGTTTACTGCACAAAGAGGCACTGTGTATTCTTTCTGGTGACCTAGTCGCTCAATAGATGCCCATTAACTGGAGATTATACATGATTGGATTTTCCCTTTTGAAGCTCCTACCTAATAGCTAAATGGAAACTTAATGAGAAGGGGAAGTGGGAGAGTTGTGTTCTGAAAGGAATAACAACTCATTTATGGATAGCAGTCTCTCTAAGATTCCTTCCCAAGCCTAAAATTCCAAGATTGGGGTACAAAATTTAAACTATAACATTTGTCCTGTAGTATTAGTCGAAAAGATCCTATAGATCTATTTATCAGTGTTTACAAGAGCTTGTTTACTGCCTATAGGGAATAAGCCTACCTCTCAAATTTTCCCTGTTTTTCCTTTATGTTCGTCAAGTTGTAAAATGTTTGGGCACATACAGTATTTCCAAACACTCCATTTGAAAATACCCAACGTAGGTGGTGGCAGAAGAATCACCACTGGACACTAGTGCTCTGCAGGTCTCACAGCAGGCTCTGATAAGAGATGTAGAATGAGGGCTTCCCTAGTGGCACAGTGGTTAAGAATCTGCCTGCCAATGCAGGGGACACGGGTTCGAGCCCTGGTCCAGGAAGATCCCACATGCCGCGGAGCAACTAAGCCCGCGCGCCGCAACTACTGAGCCTGCGCTCTAGAGCCTGCGAGCCACAACCACTGAAGCCCACGCACCTAGAGCCTGTGCTCCACAACTAGAGAAGCCACCGCAATGAGAAGCCTGCACACCGCAACAAAGAGTAGCCCCTGCTCTCAGCAACTAGAGAAAAAACCCGCGTACAGCAGCAAAGACCCAAGGCAGCCAAAAATTAAATAAATGAATAAAATAAAATAAATTAAAAAAAAAAAGAGATGTAGAATGATGTAGTAGAAAAGCCAAAGGCTTTGAAACCAAAGAGAGAAGTTGGAATCCAGATTTGGTCACTCACTAGAGAGGGAGAGGGAGAGGGAGAGGGAGAGGGAGGGAGAGGGAGAGAGAGGAAGAGGGAGAGGGAGAGAGAGACAGAGAGATCCTGAGCAAGTTGTTCTACCCATGGACAAATACAAACCACACAAAGTTGTGGGGATTGAGACTACCAGCACAGTGCTTGGTGTATAGTGGGTATTCAAAAACTCTGTTTATGCCCTGCTTTGAAGATACTACTTTCCCCCAAGTGTTATCTTCTCCTGCTTTTCTAACTTCAGACAGAAAGACTCCAGATGGTTGCCTAACAGGGAAAACCCACTGGCTTCCTTGATAAAACCTTATAAGCCGCATAACACCGAGGTCTGCAATGGGGAAGGGGGGCAGGAGGGCAGGGCTCCATATGTTAAAGTCAACCATGAGCCAGAGAGGAAGGAAGTGTGTCCAAGTGTCCAAAGCAGGTCTAAAGTGGTGGCAGCAATAAATGATCCTGAATGGGAAAGGGGGGATGAAGAATAGGGAAACACAAGTAGTACTCCTCCCTCAAATTTTCCTTTTACTGCTATCTTGAAGGACTTAGGGATTAATAAAGCCGACAGGTTCCCTTAGGGGAATGAACAAAGTGGGAACAGTGACTCAGTATCACCTGGATCTGACTGGTAGGTACAAAGGCATCCTTGCCATATCACAATGTCCTGGGTTCTGAGAGAGTGGCAAGAAGAAAGAATGGCTGGGAACATGGAGGTGAGCGTGCCAAATGGAAGAGAGATGGGAAGTAAGTTCCCGCTCCCTCGTCTCCAGGCAGCCCAGGAAATGTGTGAAGGAGGTATATGTGCAAAGCGTTTTAAACTCCAAAGTTTTAAAACACAGGAGTCTGAATCCACCAGAGCTATTCTGACGTAACCTACCTCAATACTTTCCTCACTCAGGGAGGAAACAAAAAAATGTCAGAAGTTCCTGCAGACTACACAAGAAACAACCATCTTTCCAGTAAGAAAATTTAATTCTTCCTTTCATTCCAAAACAGAGAAATGGTGTTTATTTACATAGCTGAGAAGGAAACAACCCCTCTGATAAAAATAGCAACTATTCTCTTAAGGCTTGATGAAAGTGGATAAAGACATACAATTTAGTACAACTGTATTTAATAGAGCCCCGTGGGGGCTGGAATACATTTTTTTTTTTCAATTTCTCTTATAAAGCCTTCAGGAAAAGATGCCAAAGGGAAAAGGCTGCCCTCGAGCTACACTGATCAGAGGATCATTTCCAAAGAGTAATCCAGGTGACACAAGAGATGCTCAGAGGAAAAAGGGTCCTGGGGTCTAATTAAGTTTGACAAATGCTGCATGCTCACGTGTGTGCTCTCCCCCGCCGCCCTTCTTCCTTTCCTACACAAACACACCCCACAATGCACTTCGTAAAGATACTAAAGGCTCTGACATCTCATAATTTTAAAAATCAGGTTAGATTAGTTTAACAGCTATCCCTAATTTGTTGGGTATGGCCACCCCCCTTCTACACTCTCTCAATAAGAGCTCAGCACACTGGCAAACAGTGGACTAGGGCAGTAGCATGGCACGATTCCTTCCTCCTCCCAACTTCACTACATGAATACTGCTGAGAGACAAAGGAAATGCCCACTTTTGGTAAACACAATACATACCTCTCCTATTCCTCATTATCTTATGTGGGGATAAGAATGGGTGGCAAGCATCGAAAATTCTAAGAGCCACAGGTTTTTATTTTTAGTCACTTTGACTGGGCTTCCCTGGTGGTGCAGTGCTTGAGAACCCACCTGCCAATGCAGGGGACACGGGTTTGAGCCCTGGTCCGGGAAGATCCCACATGCCGTGGTACAACTAAGCCCGTGCACCACAACTAGTGAGCCTGCGCTCTAGAGCCCGTGAGCCACAACTACTGAAGCCCACAGTCCACAACTACTAAGGCCCGTGCACCTAGAGCCCCGTGCTCCACAACAAAAGAAGCCACTGCAATGAGAAGCCCATGCATCACAATGAAGAGTAGCCCCCGCTCGCCCCAACTAGAGAAAAGCCTGCACACAGCAACGAAGACCCAGCGCAGCCAAAAATAAATAAATAATCATTTTAACTTTTATTCTTTAAAGGTTTAATAGACAAAAGGTCACAAGTTCAAGGGAGAGGTAAGAAAAAACAATGAGCCTTCCTTCCAGGAGAAAAGGAAGGTGGTTTCCTACATCCAAGCTCTCAGATGAAACCATGAGGTAAGCCAATCTGAGAGGTGAGATCATCTTTTAAGTCTCCAGCACTTCTGGGAAAGGAAAGTTCTTTGAAATACCAACCTGGCTTAATCACTTCCTACCCTTCTCATCATCATCTCTTTCATCCTACACCTACATCACATGCAAACAAACAAAAAACGCAGACCTTCCTACTACCAATGGAAGGTACAATCTAGGAAGCAGCAGCTAGACTCTAGGGCAGATCAACCTTAGTACTAGTGACATTTGGGGCCAGATTAATTCCGTGGTGTGGGGGCGGGGGGAGCGTGGCTGTCCTGTACAATGTAGGATGTCAGGCAGCATCCCTGGCTTTTCCCTGCTAGTTGCCAGTAGCAACCCCCTTCCCGGCCCTAACTGTGATAACCAAAAATGTCTCCAGATTGCCAAATGTCAGGGGTGGGGATTGGGGGCTCGGGGCAACAAAACTGCCCCCTCCACTTGAGAGTCACGGCTCTAGGGGTGTGAGCTCCTAAACTTGCTTCCTTAGGAAAATATACTAAAAATCACCACCATCTCAGACCTGGCCTTTCTTTCTCTTCAGGCTTCTTTTCCTTTAACCCCTGTGACAGTACGTGATTTCTTCAAATATAGCCTGACCGTACCATGGTCAAGTAATTCATAGAGTACATAGTTATCTCAATTCTGGGGTAAATCCTGCTTGCCATTCAATGCCTATCCAGGGAAACTTGATATAAGGAGCTCTTTACTAGAGATCTATGGGCTTGGGGGTGTGAATGAGGGTGGTAAATATCATGAAGTCATATACAAAAGTTAGTGTGTATACAGTCCTCCAGAGAGAAGATCCAGAGCTTTCATTAGATCTCAAAGGTGTCCCAAATGTAATAAAATAGCTAAGCATGTCTTTGACCAAATAGGTGGCCAGGGTGGATGGAGCCTAGGTATACGTGTTTTCTTTTGCTTTAATTTAAAGTTCTCCAGGTAATTTTTATGTATGTGTCTGCTTTAAAATCACTGCTATGGCAAAATGATGTGGTCCATGTAGTATCACCATCCTAAGGAAATTGCACTGATACCGTCATGACAGACTCCATCCCAATATGTGATATTTCAGAACTACCAAATACCCTGAGAATCTAATGCCTGTTCCTTCTCTTATAAAGCCTTCAGGAGAAGATGCCGAAGGGAAAATGATGCTCTCAAGCTACACTGATCAGAGGATAAGTTCCAAAGAATTCCAGGTAACACAAGAGATGTTCACTGAGAAAAAAGGGTTCTGAGGTCTGAGTTTGACAAATGTGGTGCACTGCATGAGTGTTCCCCCAACTCCACTCCCAGAGGTTATGATATACTTCATTAAGATACTAAAGGCTCTGTAACATCTCATAATTTAAAAATCAGGCTAGGTTAGTTTAACCTAGCTTTCCCAAGTTTGTTGGATATGGCCACCCCCCTTTCACACTCTCTTAATAAGAGCTCAGCACATACTGGCAAACACAGGACTAGGGCAATAGCATGGCATGATTCCTTCCTCCTCCCAATTCAATGGACAAATACTTTGCGGGGGGGCGGTGGGCAGGGAGGGCCAAGGAAATGCCCACTTTGGTAAACACAATATATTCCTCTCCTATTTCCCATCATCTTTCCCAGTCTGTTATATGGGGTTAGTTTGTATAAAAGCACAGCAGGCTCTAAGCAGTGATATATCTTTGCCAGTAGGTGCCACCAACTAACACAGAATATATTTCACTTGGAAAATTCCCTACTTTAAGAGTTATGTAAGAGGAATCAATTTCCTACTTTAAAAATCCTACAAATTCTGCATTTTGGCTTTCATGATGAGAAATGCTTATACAATGTAAGGTTTTCATATGAAAAACATCTTTACTCCTGAGAGGAAGCAAAAACAAAAACAAAAACCTTACAAAGGATCTAGAAAACATGCGGGCATTTTGCCCTTTTCTCTTGCATTTTTAAATGTTTGGATTTAAGAAATTAAGGATAGGGCTTCCCTGGTGGCGCAGTGGTTGAGAGTCCGCCTGCCGATGCAGGGGACGCGGGAGAGGCCACAACAGTGAGAGGCCCGCGTACCGCAAAAAGAAAAAAAAAAAAAAGAAATTAAGGATAACAGATACATTGTGCAAAATGTTATTAGATAACTTTAGTCTCTGTACTAGGCTTGTTTCACATATTGTCTTTTTCTTAACATTTAAAAAATTTATTTTATTGAAGTACAGTTGACTTACAATGTTGTGTTAATTTCTGCTGTACAGCAAAGTGATTCAGTTATATATATATGCATTCTTTTTCATATTCTTTTCCATTATGATTTATCACAGGATATTGAATAGAGTTCCCTGTGCTATACAGTAGGCACACATTGTCTTTTAATCTTCAGAAAAAATATGTAAGTAGACATTCCAATTTTACAGAAGAAATTGAGGACCAGAGAAATAAGTAACTGGATCAGATCTAGGTCTGTTCTACTCAGAAATCAATGTACTTTCTATACAGAAAAATACAGCTCAGGTGTTTTCCAACTGCTGGTTGTAGCCTATGAAATCAATTTAATGGGCTGTAACCAGCACTTTTTAAATAAAAAGCAAAATTGAATCCGGGCATTCCCCTGCCCACAAGGGTAATAAGCATAACAAAAAACACACAGAAAGGCTAAAAGCAATAAGCAAGACATAACAGGAAAATTCAAATTAAAAGGAAAGCAAAAGTCATTATTGCAAGGAGAGCAATATTCAAGTCAAACCACTGAATAACATAAAGAGCTTTAAAACTCTCTAAAAAGCAAAAATCTATAAAGAGGATAATGTGTGCTTTTATATACTGAATAAAATTCCACAAAGTACAAAAAAGTTAGAAATATTTTTAAAATTTTTAAAGCACCTTTTCATCTTCGACAGATCAAGCAGGCCAACCACCAAACAACACTTAAGATTTTCCACGGAACGTTAAAAACAACAACAACAAAAAACTGATAGAGAATCCTAGGCCACAGAAGAAATCTCAAATACAGTTAGAAAGCAGGAAGAGATTATACATTTGAGAGTAGGCCAAGCAGAAACGTCTAGATTTAGCTTGCCAATTATTACTTGCATAAACTCCAAAGGTAAATACACAGAACAATGACTGGCACAGGCAAACCAAACACCTTTGAGTTGTTATTGTTAATGCCAGCTTGGCCCCTAATCTAGCCTACAATTCTTCCCCCTTAAACCTAAATCTTACCAACACGTTGTTGGGAAATGAGATCAATGGAAAGCCAGAAGCATTCATTTGGAAAAAGAAGAGACAAGCTTGTCCAAAAAAGCAGCCCCTATCTCTCATACCACTCTTGCAACTCAGAAGGAAGAAAGCCATGAATAAATACATCTTATACATACATGACTTTTTAATACAATGACTCCGGCCACCAGTAAGCACAACTTAATCAGAAACCTTCTACTCCTCCACACAAACACTAAAATGTAGAAACAAACTAGCTGTTTTCTTTCTACAATAAAACTAAAAAGTAATAAAAAATTTTAAATCCATTGGGAGTTTGACTGAAATCACTGCTACATGCTATTTCCAATGTAGTAAGTTTCCTTCCAACTTACCTAACCTGTAGTTCCACTCAAATTTTTAACAAGTATTTGGCTGCTATTAACATTACATGACAAGATTATACTAAGGTATCTGGAAGAATAAATATAGGAGAGTTTTTCTTCCTTTCCTCACCACCAATTATTTTTTTAAAAGAGGGGAATGCTTATGTTATTAGATATTAAAATTTTTCTTAAAAGCTATAATAATTAGTGTGGTACTAACAAAGCAAGACCAATGAAACAAAACAGGAAGTCGAGAAACAGATTCATTTACACTTACAATTTGTGTATGATGAAGTTAGAACTTCAAATAAGGGAGAAAGGGATCATTTAAGAAAGAGGATTAAAAATAAAAGTTAAATGCTACCTCATGTCACATACCAATATATACTATGGATAAAAAGAATCAAGTGTGAAAAACTCTAAAACCATAAAATGACTAAAAGCAGCTACCAAACAGAAATAAAATTTAGATTTGGCTAAAAAATTTTTTTAGCTCAGGAATGTTCATAATCAAATTTTAAAGACAAATACATTGGGGGAAATATTCTGACATATGGTAAATAACTTACCATATAAAGATCTCTTATAAATTACTTAGGAAACCAGAATTAATACTTTAATAGGCAAATAAGCAGAGTAACTACCAATATTGCAAAACAAGAAATTTAAATGGCTGTCAAAAATGAACATGTACATAACAAAGAAAGATGTAATTTTTCACCTATCAAATTAGTAACTTTAATTTTTATGTACTTTATAGGAACTGGGCTCTTTGGTAGGATTATAAATTGTCACCTTTCAGAGAATATTTATCAACATTACTACATAACACTGGATATAATTTAACCTACAGCAATTTATCCTAAGGAATTGTAGACCTACACAAAATTGTAGCTACAACAATTTATAACACAGAAAAATAGAAAACAATGTAAATGTCTAACAAGAGGGTTCGGACATCATTTAAGTATATGATACAACAGGAGAAAATTTAAGTTCTTTTAAAAAACTTTTCTACTGAAGCATAATACATATACATTACATACATAAATACATATATACACATATACACACACATATATTACACACACATAAACACATATACTCATGTATATAAGGTCTAGATGTAAATTTTATTTCTTACTGTAAAAACACTGAAAACCCCTGGTTAAGGTATTAGAGTACAATGAATCCCATACTGCAAAACTTACCACCTTTTCAGTTTTCTTTCGGTTCTCCTAATTATATCAAACTATATTTTCATATCTCTCTAACACCTCCAACTGTCTGTTCTTAACAAAAAGAGCTGGTCTCCTGTTCAGTTTACTGTAACAAACAGTATCTGGCTAGAATTTCATTATAGGTTTTGTTTTTAACGGTATTTATTTTTACAGTAACCTATCTCAGTAAGTTGCCATTATTTCATGGCAACTTACAGTGAGGCATAAGTTGCAGTGACGCATAGTTCCCTTTTCTGAGTTTTCAAAGAAAGCAGATTTTAAAAATATGTGAAGTAGAACAAAAGAACAAACGCTATGCATATATCAAAAGCTGCGAAGGCTGCTGTCACCTGTCTAAAACTGGTGAAACACTATCTAAAAAGAATAGTGACATGAAAAATGGTCTAAACTATATTAAATGGAAAAAAAAGCAAGTCAAAATATGTCTGTATGACCCCATCTTTACAAATAAAAATTTATCTATCAATCTACTTATTTAGAAAAGCAACTAGAAAAAGTGTGTTAAAATGCTAACAATACTATCTCTAATTTTTATTTTCTTTTTCCTTATATAGCCTATCTAAATTTTCCTTAAAGACACATCTCTTTTTAATAACAATGAACAGTGGTTTTTTCAAAATGAAATTTAAAAGAGTAAAAGATCTACATCAAGACCCCAGATATATATGCTTTAGTTTAAAGAAAGAGAAGCTAGTCACTGAAACTTCCAGCAGAGTCAGATGCTGCTGGTGTCATCTGACCTCTCTATGCCTGTTTCCTGATCCATAAAACTAAAGTGAAAACAGGGCCTCCCTGACAGAAAATTTAAAAAGATAATCCTGGCACTTAATATGGGCTCCTTTAGTCAAATTTAACCTCCACAGGACAGAGGTGTTTGACTGTTTTATTCATTCTGTATTCTTTTTAATTTTATTTATTTATTTATTTTGGCTGCGTTGGCTCTTTGTTTCTGTGCGAGGGCTTTCTCTAGTTGTGGCAAGTGGGGGCCACTCTTCATCGCGGTGCACGGGCCTCTCACTATCACGGCCTCTCTTGTTACTGAGCACATGCTCCAGACGCGCAGGCTCAGTAGTTGTGGCTCACGGGCCCAGCTGCTCCGCGGCATGTGGGATCTTCCCAGACCAGGGCTCGAACCCATGTCCCCTCCATTGGCAGGCAGATTCTCAACCACTGCGCCACCAGGGAAGCCCACATTCTGTATTCTTAGCATTTAGAATAATTCCTGACATACTACTTAAGTAGAGAAGTATAATAAATATCTACTAATAATATTATCTATAGTTATTACAATCTTCCTGTTAACTGTAAAGGCCAAAACTGTAATTTTGTTTCTGCTTACTCCTTTTCCATATTTTCCAAACTGTCTACAATGAGCAAGGATTCAAAATGTAGGGGAAGAAAAACATGCAACACCATTTCTGGTCCTCACAGAAAGTAGCAAGAAATAAAATCTATTTTCAGAAAGGCAGTCACCCTTATCACCTCCAAAGTATTCATTTACCTAGGTAAAAGAAGAACATCTCATTAATTATTTGACTGTTTAAAAAGGTCCAAAAGAAGCACAGACACAAGTCTGCTGGGGTCTCCCTAAGAAAGCAGACAAGAAGTGGCAGCATGTGCACTTAAATGCTTCCTAGGGCTTAACACTTTGGAGAGAACTTTAAAGTAAAACTTGTAAAATGTTTCATATGCACTAAAGGAAGCCAGAAAAAGAAGGTGCTTTAGAAGTGGTAACAGAAGAATGGCCAAGAGATCCTGAGTTGTGAAGAATGGCGGAAGGCGTCAGTCTGCTGAAGTGTAAAGAGCAGGCCTTCAGAGCCAGGAGTCCCCAGTGCAAATCCCAGGCTCTGCCAATTACAAACTGTGACTTCCGGTAAGTCACCTGACTTCTCTCTCAGATTCGGTTTCCTCTTTTATAGGACAGGGATAATATTGCCTATGTTGCAGGAATAGAAATAACATGTGCAAAGTACCTACAACATAACATTGCTCGGGGGGGGAAAATAATACACCAGAAAAACATTTTTACTCTTTTGCTTCTACTATAAATCATTTTAAAAGAAACATGAAAGCATCTATCAGTGATGTCAGGCAAAGCTAGAGAAATACCATCCCACATCACAATCATTTCTCATATTACTGTGTTCAAGGGTAACTTAACAGACTCAGCAAAGATTTCAAACATGAAATCTACCCAAGAAATTGTAAAGCAATGAATTATATTGAATATTTATAATAACAGTAGCTACCACTTATTAAGTACACTTTAGAGATTATATCATTTAATGAAAACTGGGGAAAGAAAACCAAAACCACCAAAAACTTAAAAGAGTAAGAGATGATGAATTTAACACGATACCAATCAAAACTCCAGCAGGCTTTACCACCACCCCACCCACCCCATCCCAGCCCCCAGCAAAATGAGCTGATTTTAAAATTCATATGGAAATATACAGACTGAAGGCAATCTGGAAGAACTAAGTAAGAGAATTTACACTACGAAATATCAAGATCTAAAATATAGCTATTGTAACAAAGAGAGTGTTATATAGGAATAAAAGTAGACACATTGATCAACAGAACAGCATCCAAACTCAGATTCACACATATGAGTTCACTTGACTGAACACTAAGGCAACACTTCAGTGCAGTGGAGAAAAAATGCTCTTTTCAATAAAAGATCGTATCAACCGGACATCCTTATATTTTGAGCCCCACTCTCTCACCAAGGGGGAAGAAAATCTATTCTAGATAGACTGCAGATCTAAATGTAAAAGGTAAGCTTTTAGAAGAAACCACAGAACATCTTCATGACCTTGGAATAGCTAAAGCTTTCTTAAACAGGACAAAGCAACTGCTAACCAGAAAGAAAAATCTAATAAATTGGATTATAATGAGGAATTTCTCTTCACTGAAAGCACCATTAAGAGACTGAAAAGATTAAAACGTTCTAAAATTTATTTATGGTGATGGTACAACACTGAACTGCATACTTGAAATGGATGAATTTTATGATATGCAAAATATATCTCAATTTTTTTAAGGAATTAAATTTAAAAGAAAAAAGGCAACCCACAAAGTGAGAGATTGATTATATATCCAGAACTTTAAAAAACAAACAAACATACCCTCACTTCAAATCAATAAGGAAAGCAAACGCAAACACACACACACACACACACACACCCGAAAAAAGGTGAAACACTTATACGAGCACTTCACAAAAGAAAATATCCAAATTAAGTTAAAAAATAAAAATTCAACCAAAGTGCTGTCATCTGGAGACAACCATTTGCTTTGGAACACAGGTTGAAAACTATAGATACATAAAAGAAAACTGTCTGAAGCATGCTCTCCAGTAGAACTGCTTTTCACATATGTCATAGATATCTTTCCATGTCACTGTAGACCTTTATTTTCATTTTTAATGCCAACAGTTTACATCATCACATAATTTATTTGCTCAATACAGGTTAAGTAATGAACATTTAAACTTTTTACTGTCACATGCAACACTGCAATTAACCTTTATGCCTACTTTGAGTAACTGCCTCTTTCGATCAAATTCCTAGGATTGCTGAATCCATGAGAATGTGTATTTAATAAATGGATGTCTGAACAGAATTTAATTTCCTTTGTTTAATCATTTCTTCTCATCAGAATAGACTTCATATGACAAGTTATTAAATCTAATGGTCAATTCTCATTGCTCACATTTCTGGACCTATCAACAAGATTGAGCATTCCCCGCTTCGTGATATACGTCAATCACTTGGCTTCCGGGACTCTGCATTCACCTAGTTCATTCACCTACCACAAGAAACGTTAAAGATTTTCAGACAGAAGAAAAATGAAACCAGAAGAAAACTTGATTCTAATGAAAGGATGCAGAGATAAATGAAGAGAAAAATGGTAAAAATGACAGTTTTTATAAAATAATTTTTTTCCTTTTTTAATTTCTTTAAAATCTGATTGACTACCTAAGAAGTTCAAAATGCTGCTGAATGATATTAAACAAACCACAAATAAATGGAAAGGCATCTTTTAGCCATGAATTTCAAGACTTAATATTGTTAAGATGACAATACTACCCAAAGCAATCTACAGATTCAATGCAATCCCTATCAAAATTCCAACAGTGTTTTGCAGATATAGGAAAGCCCATTCTAAAATTCATACAGAATCTCAAGGGACCCCAAATAGCCAAAGTAATCTTGAAAAACAACATTGGCAGCCTCACATTTTCTGATTTCAAAACTTACTACAAAGCTGTAGTACTCGAAACAGCAATGGTACTGGCATAAAGACAGACATACAGACCAATTACAGTAGAGAGCCCAGAAATAAATCCTCACATACAAGGTCAAATGATTTTTTTTTTTTTTTTTGGCTGTACGCGGGCCTCTCACTGTGGTGGCCTCTCTCGTTGCGGAGCACAGGCTCCGGACGCGCAGGCTCAGCGGTCATGGCTCATGGGCCCAGCCGCTCCGCGGCATGTGGGATCTTCCCGGACCGGGGCACGAACTCGTGCCCCCCGCATCGGCAGGCGGACTCTCAACCACTGCGCCACCAGGGAAGCCCGGTCAAATGATTTTTGACAAAGGTACCAAGATCATTCTACGGGCAAAGAACAGTCTTCTCAACAAACACTATTGGAAAAACTGATATACACATGCCAAAGAATAAAGTTGGGCCCTTACCTGGTAACATATATAAAAATTAACTCAAAATGGGTCAAAGATCCAAATGTAAGAGCCAAAACTACAAAGCTCTTAGAAGAAAAGATAAAGGAAAAGCTTCATGACATTGGATTTGGCAATGATTTCTTGCACATGATACCAAAAGCACAGGCAACAAACGTAAAAATACATAAGTCAGACTACATCAAAATTTAAAACTGCTGTGCATCAAAGAGTACAATCAACAGAGTGAAAAGGCAACCTACGAAATGGGAAAAAATATTTGCAAGTCATATATCTGATAAGGGATTAAGATCCAGAATATATAAAGAACTCCTACAACTAGACAGCAAAAACAAACAAACTGATTCAAAATGGGCAAAAGACCTGAATAGACACTTCTCCAAGAAGATATACTAATGGCCAAAAAGCTTATGAAAAGATACTCAACATCATTAATGATTAAGGAAATGCCAATCAAAACCACTATGAGATATCACCTCACACCTATCAGAATGACTACTATCAAAAAATCAGAAAAGTGTTGACAAGGATGTGGAGAAACTGGAACCCTTGTACATTGCTGATAGGAATGTAAAATGGTATAGCTGCTATGGATAACTGAATGGTGGTTCCTCAAAAAATTAAAAATAGAATTACCACATGATCCAGCAAGACCACTTCTGGGTCTATACCCAAAAGAATTAAAAGAAGGGTCTCAAAGAAATATTTATACACTTATATTCATATAGCAGCATTATTCACAATAGCCAAAAGGTGGAAACAACCCAAATGTCCATTGAAGAATGAAATGCTAAACAAAATATGGTATAAATATGCAATAGAATATTATTCAGCCTTAAGAAGAAAGGAAATTCTTATACATGCTATAACATGGATGAATCTTAAGGACATTATGCTAAGTGAAATAAGTCAGTTATAAAAAGACAAATACTGTACAATGAATCCACTTATGTGCAGTATTTAGAGCAGTCAGTCATAGAAACAGAAAGTAGAATGGCTGTTCCTGCTTTGCCAGGGGAAATGAGAAGTGGTTATTTAATGAATAGGAAAAAGTTCTCAAGATTGGTTGCAATGCATAACATTGCATAACATTACTGAACTATATACTTAAAGTTAAAAATGGTAAAATGTATACTGTGTGTATTTTACCACAATTTTTAAAAAACCTTTTTAATTGTTGACTGAAAATGACTTTACCAATATTTTCTTTCAGTTTTACTGAGATATAACTGACATATAGCAATGGCTAAGTTTAAGTGTACAGCATAATGAGTTGACTTATATACATCATGAAATGATTACCACAATAAGTTTAGTGAAAATCCATCATCTCATACAAAATAAAGGAAAAAGAATATTTTTTCCTTGTGACGAGAACTCTTAGGATTTACTCTCTTAACAACTTTCATATATAACATACAGCAGTGTTAATTATATTAATCATGTTATAATTACATTCCTAGTACGTACTTATCTTATAACTGGCAGTTTGTACCTTTTGACCACATTCTCCCTCTCCATACCCCTGCCTCTGGTAACCACAAATCTGATCATGTTTTCTGTAAGTTTGTTTGTTTGTTTGTCTTTAAGTATAACTGACTTACAACACTAAAAATAAATAAATAAACAGCTTCTGAAGTTATGCATTTATACACATACATATGACTCAGTAGTTAAAGCAAAAATAGTAACAACATATCATGGAGTTTATAGCCTCTGTAGAAATAAAATGTAAGACAACAATAGCACCAAGGAGGGAAGGAAGGAAGGGGAAGTATTAAATGTATAGATGTAAGTTCTTTCTTCCACATGTGTGAAGCAGTATCTTATCATTTCAAGACAGGCTGTGACAAGTTAAAGGCATGAATTGTAAACCATACAACAACCATTAGAAAAAAAATTAAGCAAAAGAGGTTTAACTAATAAGCCAATGGTAAAGATGAAAATGGAATCACTCAAAAACTAAATCCAAAAGAAGGCAGAAAAAAAGTGTAAAAAGGGAATAAAGAGCAGGTGGGACAAATAGAAAACAAATAACAAGGGGGTAGATTTAACATCAAACATCTTAATAACTAGTTGAATGTAAGTGGTCAAAATACCCCAATTAAAAGACAGAGATTGTGGAATTGGAGATAACTATATGCTATCTACAAGAAACCCACTTTAAACACAAAGGAACACTGGCTAAACCTAAAAGGACAGAAAAAGATAAATAACATCCAATGACTGACTAATCAAAGGACATCTAAAGTGGCTATGTTATTATTGGAAAAAATAGATTTTAGAACAAGGAATGTAACCAGGGATGAAGTGACATATTTTCATAATGTTAAAGGGATCAATTTATTAAAAAATATAATGATCCTAAATGTATATGCCCTTGGCTAACAGTTTTAAAATACATGTGGGGGAGAAAACAATAACATACTCAAAGGAGAAAAAGACAAATCCAAATTTTTATTTGGACACTTCAACACTCCTCTCTTAGTTATGCATACAAGTAGACAGAAAAGAGTAAAGATATGGAGGACGTGAATAACACCATCAGCTAACTTAACCTGACATTTATACAGCACTCTACCCAACAAGGGAACACATTCTTTCCAAGTACAGACCAAACGTTCAACAAGATAAATGCTATTCTAGGCCATAAAACAGGTTTCAATAAATTTAAAAGGACTGAAATCATGCAAAATATGTACTGAGATGACAAAGAATTAATCCAAAATTAATCTAATAGAAAATCCCTAAATGTTTGGAAATTAAACAATGCATTACTAAACAACACATGGGTCAAAAAAGAAATCACAAGGAAAATTAGAAAATACTGTGAACTAAATGAAAACAAAAACTCAACATATTAAATATTGTGGGATATAACTAAAGTGGTGCTTAGAGAGACTGACAGCATTAAATGCATGTATTAGAAAAGAAAAAAATGGTCTTCAAAGCAATAATCTAAGCTTCCACCACAAAAAAAATAGAAAATTAGTGAATTAAACTCAAAATAAGCAGCAGGAAGGAAATAATAAAGATGAGATCCAAAATTTGTACACTAGAAAATAGAAAAACAATAAGGAAAAAATCAGTGAAACCAAAAGTCATGTCTTTGAAACAATCAACAAAATTGACAAACTTCTAGCTAAACTGATAAGGAGAAAATTGTATAAGAATCATTTCCGGGCTTCCCTGGCGGCACAGTGGTTGAGAGTCTGCCTGCCGATGCAGGGGACACGGGTTCGTGCCCCGGTCCGGGAAGATCGCACATGCCGTGGAGCGGCTGGGCCTGTGAGCCATGACCGCTGAGCCTGCACATCCGGAGCCTGTGCTCCGCAACGAGAGAGGCCACAACCGTGAGAGGCCCGTGTACCGCAACCCCCCCCCCCAAAAAAGAATCATTTCCAATCTCAGAAATAAAAGTGGGAACGTGAATACAGATCCTATAAACATTAAAGGAAAACAAGGGAATATTACAAATTTGTACTAATATAGTCCACAACTCAGATGAGAGGGACAAAGTCCTTATAAGATACACAAATACTCACACAAGAAGAAATGGAAAACCTCAATAGCCCTATAGCTATTAAAGAAACTGGTTTCAGTGGTGAATTTTACTTAGTATTTAAGGAAGAAATAGTATCAATTCTATATAAACTCTTCCAAAAAGCAGATGAAAAGGGAACATCCCCAATTATATATATATTTTGTTTGTTTGTTTTTTGCGGTACGCAGGCCTCTCACAGTTGTGGCCTCTCCCGTTGTGGAGCACAGGTTCCGGACGCACAGGCTCAGCGGCCACGGCTCATGGGCCTACCTGCTCCGCGGCATGAGGAATCTTCCCGGACCGGGGCACGAACCCGTGACCCCTGCATCGGCAGGCGGACTCTCAACCACTGCACCACCAGGGAAGCCCCCCAACTGTATTTTGAGGTCAGATTACCTTGATAACAAACATCTACCAATGACCAGTCCCTTCCATCAGGAAACTTGCACAAGCCTCTTAGATAGCCTCATCCACCAGAGGGCAGACAGCAGAAGCAAGAAGAACTACAATCCTCCAGCCTGTGGAGCAAAAACCACATTCACAAAAAGACAGACCAGATGAAAAGGCAGAGGGATATGTACCAGATGAAGGAACAAGATAAAACCCTAGAAGAACTAAATGAAGTGGAGATAGGCAACCTTCCAGAAAAAGAATTCAGAATAATGATAGTGAAGATGATCCAGGACCTCAGAAAAAGAATGGAGGCAAAGATCAAGAAGATGCAAGAAATGTTTAACAAAGATCTAGAAGAATTAAAGAACAAACAGAGATGAACAATACAATAACTGAAATGAGAAACACACTAGAAGGAATCAATAGCAGAATAACTGAGGCAGAAGAATGGATAAGTGACCTGGAAGACAGAATGGTGGAATTCACTGCTGCAGAACAGAATAAAGAAAAAAGAATGAAAAGAAATGAAGACAGCCTAAGAGACCTCTGGGACAACATTAAACTCAACAACATCTGCATTATAGGGGTCCCAGAAGGAGAAGAGAGAGAGAAAGGACCCGAGAAAACATTTGAAGAGATTATAGTTGAAAACTTCCCTAATATGGGAAAAGAAACAGCCACCCAAGTCCAGGAAGTGCAGAGACCCATACAGAATAAACATAAGGAGAAACACGCTGAGACACACAGTAATCAAACTGGCAAAAAGTAAAGACAAAGAAAAATTATTGAAAGCAGCAAGGGATAAACTACAAAAAACATACAAGGGAACTCCCATAAGGTTACCAGCTTATTTCTCAGCAGAAACTTAAACTCCTACCCCCAACATCTTCCAAAAAAAAAAAAAAGAAATAAATTACAGGGAAAAAAACAGAAACACATGGAGGCTAAACAATACGTGACTAAATAACCAAGAGATCACTGAAGATATCAAAGAGGAAATCAAAAAATACCTAGAGACAAATGACAATGAAAACACGATGATCCAAAACCTATGGGATGCGGCAAAAGCAGTTCTAAGACGGAAGTTTACAGCTATACAGGCCTACTCCAAGAAACAAGAAAAATCTCAAATAAACAATCTAACCTTACACCTAAAGGAACTAGAGAAAGAAGAACAAACAAAACCCAAAGTTAGTAGAAATCATAAAGAGCAGAGCAGAAATAGAAACAAAGAAAATAATGGCAAAGATCAATAAAACTAAAAACTGGTTCTTTGAGAAGATAAACAAAATTGATAAACCATTAGCCAGACTCATCAAGAAAAAGAGGGAGAGGACTCAAATCAATAAAATTAGAAGTGAAAAAGGAGAAGTTACAACAGACACTGCAGAAATACAAAGCATCCTAAGAGACTACTACAATCAACTCTATGCCAATAAAATGGACAACCTGGAAGACATGGACAAATTCTTAGAAAGGTATACATTCCAAGACTGAACCAGGAAGAAATAGAAAATATGAACAGACCAATCATAAGTAATGAAATTGAAACTGTGATTAAAAACCTTCCAACAAACAAAAGTCCAGGACCAGATGGCTTCCCAGGTGAATTCTATCAAACATTTAGAGAAGAGCTAACACCCATCCTTCTCAAGCTCTTCCAAAAAAATGCAGAGGAAGGAACACTCCCAAACTCATTCTATGAGGCCACCATCACCCTGCTACCAACACCAGACAAAGATACTACAAAAAAATTAGTATACAGACCAATACTATACTAAACATAGGGCTTCCCTGGTGGCGCAGTGGTTGAAAGTCCGCCTGCCGATGCAGGGGACACGGATTCGTGCCCCGGTCTGGGAAGATCCCACATGCCGTGGAGCGGCTGGGCCCATGAGCCATGGCCGCTGAGCTTGCGCGTCCGGAGTCTGTGCTCCGCAAAGGGAGAGGCCACAACCGTGAGAGGCCTGCATACTGCAACAACAACAAAAAAACAAACATAGAATTACCATATGACTCAGCAATCACACTACTGGGCATATACCCAAGGAAAACCATAATTCAAAAAGACACATGCACCCCAATGTTCACTGCAGCACTATTTACAATAGCCACGTCATGGAAGCAACCTAAATGCCCATCGACAGACGAATAGATAAAGAAGGTGTGGTACATATATACAATGGAATATTACTTAGCCATAAAAAGGAACAAAATGGGGTCATTTGTAAGAGGTGGATGGATCTAGAGACTGTCATACAGAGTGAAGTAAGTCAGAAAGAGAAAAACAAATATCATATATTAACGCATATATGTGGAATCTAGAAAAATGGTACAGATGAACCGTTTTGCAGCAGAAATTGAGACACAGATGTAGAGAACAAATGTATGGGCACCAAGGGCGGGGAAAGCGGTGGTGGGGGTGTGTGTGTGTGATGAATTGGGAGATTGGGATTGACATGTATACACTGATGTGTATAAAATGGATGACTAATAAGAACCTGTATAAGAAAATAAATAAAATTCGAAAAAAAATCTATCACTATCACAAGAAAAAGAAAAAAAAAGACCAGTACATGATTGTTGTAGATATTATACTACATTCATCTGAACTGGAAACTTAAAATTGGTGAATTTTATTATATATAAACTACACATGAAAAAAGTTAGCTTTTAAAAAAATTTAATTGCTACACAAAAACAAAAACTTTCCCACAAAGCAAACTCAAGCCCTAAATGTCTTTACTGATAAATACTATCAAACATTTAAGGAAGAAATAACAGTAATCTTTCCCAAACTCTTTTTAGATATAGAGAGGTTAATTCATTTTATTAGGCTAATCATAATGCTAAAACCTGAGAAAAGACATTATCAAAAAAGGAAGTATTGACCAATTACCTTCAGGTAAAAAGATTAAAATACCCTCAACCGAATATTAACAGATCAAATATAAAATTATATAAAAATGATAATACCTCATGATCAGCTGGAGCTTTCCCAGAATTAAAGATTAGCTGAACATTCAAAAAAATCAATGTAATACACCATATTAAGAGAATAAGAAAAGTTATATGATGATTTCAATAGATGCATTTAGGGCATATAACAAAATTCAAAACGCACTCATGATTAAAAACTCTCACGTAACTTCCTCAATGTGATAAAGGACATATATTTTTAAAACCTATAGCTAATATCATACTTAATGGTCAAAAATGAAACACTTTC
Organism: Neophocaena asiaeorientalis asiaeorientalis; assembly: GCF_003031525.2. Lineage (NCBI taxonomy): Eukaryota > Metazoa > Chordata > Mammalia > Artiodactyla > Phocoenidae > Neophocaena > Neophocaena asiaeorientalis. The sequence goes on along the minus strand of NW_020173979.1, from coordinate 3,424,783 downwards.
CACTGTACTCAAAACAAAAGTAGAATATCCATTGTCACACTTCTATTCAATACAAATTTCACTAGTTATAGCCAGTGCAATAAGTCAAGAAAAGAAATAAAAAGCATAAATATCAGAAAGCATCCAGATGGCATGAGTACCTAGACAGAAAATCCGAAGAGTGTACAAAACAAGTAGAATATGCAATGTTAGCAAAGTCACAGGATAAAAAAAATAAAAAGAACGAACGAAGCTACACAAAACTCAAGCCCTCAGCATAAGCAGAAAGAATAGAAAATAAGCAGAAAAAGAAATACTTAGATCCTAGGATGCCCATATGTTCCTACCATAAGCCTTCATGAAGAGCAAGAGTAGTCCAGGATAACTGTGCAAAAGAAAAAAAAGACGGAAACAAGCAGCAGACTGAAGACTGACATAAAATCCCATTAAGTGTGAAAATACTGAGAAAGAGTTTTGATAGGTCAGAGTTGATTACAAATTTGGGACTCAAAAGAGGATTCAAGATGCAAAGAAATAGTCTTCCAGGCACCACTCTTTAAGGAAAAAAAGTGTAAAAGGAAAGGCAAACGGAGGCAGGACTTCAACTTGATAAAGAACACCTACAAAAAAACCCATAGCTGACATCATACCTAATGGTAAAAAACTTGAAGTTTTCATGCTAAGGAACAATGCAAGGATGTCCCCTCTCATCACTGTTTTTCAACATTGTAGTGGGAGTCCTAGCTAATGCAATATGACACACAACAAGGAAATAAAAAGAATACATATCGGGAAGGAAGAAAACTATCTTTGTTCACAGATGCCATCATCATCTATGTAGAAAAAACAACAACAAAAATGACCCCCAAACTCCTGGAACTAGTAATCAATTGTAGCAAGGTTGCAGAATGCAAGGTTAATATAAAGTCAATCACATTTCATATATACCAGCAATGAACAAGTGGAATTTAAAATTAAGAATACATTACCATTTACATTAGGACCCCATCAAAATGAAGTATTTAGGTATAAAGTTAACAAAATATGTATAAGATCTATAGGAGGAAAACTATAAAACTCTGACAAAAGATATTAAAGAACGAAATAAAGGAGATATTCCAAGTTCATAGATGGTAAGACTCATTATTGTCAAGATGTCAGTTCTTCCCACCTTGATCTAAATATTCAATGCAATCCCAATCAAAATTCCAGCAAGTTATTTTATGACTCTCAAACAAGCTAATTCTCAAGTTTACATGAAGAGGTAAAAGATCTAGAATAGAGAACACAATGTTAAAGTAACAGAAGAAAGTCAAAGAACTGACACTTCCTAACTTCAGGAATCACTATAAAGTAACACTAATCAAGATAGTGTGTGGTATTGCTGAAAGAACAGACAAACAGATCAAGAAAACAGGAGAGCCCAGAAACAGACCCATATAATCAGCTGATCTTTGACAGAGAAGCAAAGGCGATATAATGGAGCAAAGATAATCTTTTCAACAAACGGTACTGGAATAACATAGAAGAAAATCTAGGTGACCTTGGGTATAGTGATGACTTTTTAGATACAACACCAAAGGCACAGCCCATGAAAGAAATAATTGACAAGCTGGACTTCCATTAAAATTAAAAACTTCTGCTCTGTGAAAGACAATATCAAAAGAGAATTAAAAAAAAAAAGAGAGAAAGAGAAGCCACAGATTTGAAGAAAATATTTTCAAAAGACAAATCTGATAAAGGATGTTAGCCAAAATAATACAAAAAAAACCCCTTAAAACTTAATAAGAACAACGCAAATTTTAAAATGGGCAAGACATGAACGGACACCTCACCAAAGAATATATACAAATGGCAGTAAGCATGTGAAAAGATGTTCACTTCATATGTCATCATATATCAAATTAAAACAATGAGATACCACTACACACCTATCAGAATGGCCAAAATACAAAACATAGACAACACCAAATGCTGGTGAGGATATGGAGCAACAGGAATTCTCATTCACTACTTATGGGAATGCAAAATGGTACAGCTACTTTGGAAATTCAGCAGTTTCTTACAAAACTAAACATACTCTTATCCGATCCAGCAATCACGCTTTTCGGTATTTACCCAAATAAACTGAAAATTTATGCCCACACAAAAACCTGCTCAGTGATGTTTACAGTGGCTTTATTGATAATAGCCAAAATTTGGAAGCAACCAGGATGTCCTTCCGTAGGTGAATGGATAAACTGTGATATAGCCAGACAATAAAATATTATTTGGCACTAAACAGAAAGGAGCTTTCAAGCCATAAAAGACATGAAGGAAACTCAGATAAGTATTACTAAGTGAAAAAAGCCAATGTGAAATGGCTACATACTATATGATTCCCGTTATACGACATTCTGGAAAAGGTAAAACTATGGAGACAGTAAAAATAATAGTGGTTGCCAGGGGTTAGGAGGAGAGAGGGAAGAACAGGCAGGGCACAGAGGATTTTTAGGGCAGTACAGCTATTCTGTATGACACTATAATGGTAGATTCATGTTATTATACATGTGTCAAAACCGATGATGATGTAGGTCCATGGACTGTAACAAATATACCACTCGGGTGCAGGATGTCAATAGTGGGGGAGGTTGCGCCTGTGTAAGGACAAGAGATATATGGGTACGCAACAGCCTGAGGTAGGGAAGATGCGTTAGACAGGCGGAAGGTTCTAGAAAAGTGGCGGCAGTGGCTCAAGCGACAGTGGCAGCAGCACCGCGTCGCGAGTGGAGGTGCTCCTAGCGATGCTGTTTCCCGAGCTGCGGCAGTTCTCACTACAGCGCCAGGATGCGTCCGGTTCGTGTTCGTCCGCGGAGATCTCTCTCATCTCGCTCGGCTGCGGCCAATCGCGCTGAAGCAACTGAGTCCGCGATGGAGAGAGAAAAGGAACAATTCTGTAAACTCTTTATTGTGGCTTGAGCTTTCAAACTACAGAAGAAAGTATGAGGAACTACTACGAGCAACGGGGAAAACTTACAGACTGTGTGGTAACGAGGGATCCTGCAAGCAAAAGATCAAGAGGATTTGGTTTTGTAACTTTTTCATCCATGGCTGAGGTTGATGCCGCCATGGCTGCAAGACCTCATTCAACTGATGGGAGAGTAGTTGAGCCAAAACGTGCTGTTGCAAGAGAGGACTTTGGAAAGCCAGGGGCTCATGTCACTGTGAAGAAGCTATCTGTAGATGGAATTAAAGAAGATACTGAGGAACATCATCTTAGAGATTACTTTGAGGAATATGGAAAAATTGAGATAATTACGGATAGGTAGTCTGGAAAGAAAAGAGGCTTTGGGTTTGTTACTTTTGATGACTGTGATCCTGTGGATAAGACTGTGTTGCAGAAATACCATACTATCAATGGTCATAATGCAGAAGTAAGAAAGGCTTTCTTTGTCTAGACAAGAAATGCAGGAAGTCCAAAGTTCTAGAAGTGGAAGAGGAGGCCACTTTGGTTCTGGAGATTCTTGTGGTGATGGTGGCGGAAATTTTGGACCAGGACCAGGAAGTAACTTCAGAGGAGGATCTAATGGATATGGAAGTGGTCGTGGATTTGGAGATGGCTATAATGGGTATGGAGGAGGGCCCGGAGGTGGGAATTTTGAAGGTAGCCCTGGTTATGGAGGAGGAAGAGGAGGATATGGTGGTGGAGGACCTGGATATGGCAACCAGGGTGGGGGCTACGGAGGTGGTTATGACAACTATGGAGGAGGAAATTATGGAAGTGGAAATTATAACCAGCAACCTTCTAACTACGAAGAGTTGAGACTTTGGTGGTAGCAGGAACATGGGGGACCATATGGTGGAGGAAACTATGGTCCAGGAGACAGTGGAGGAAGTGGGGGTTATGGAGGGAGAAGCCAATATTGAGCTTCTTCCTATTTACCATGGGCTTCACTGTATAAATAGGAGAGGATGAGAGCCCAGAGGTAACAGAACAGCTTCAGGTTACCGAAGTAACAATGTTAAGGAAACTCTTTTCTCAGTCATGCATAAATACGCAGTGATATGGCAGAAGACACCAGAGCAGATGCAGAGAACCATTTTGTGAATGGATTGGATTATTTAATAACATTACCTCACTGTACAGGAAGGATTGTAAAAAAAAAAAAAAAAGCCTTTGAGACAGTTTCTTAGCTTTTTAATTGTTTCTTTCTAGTGGTCTTTTTAAGAGTGTAGAAGCATTCCTTCTTTGATAACGTTAAATTGTAAGTTTCAGGTAACATGTGAAACCTTTTTTAAGATTTTTCTCAACGTTTTGAAAAGCTACTAGCCAGGATCATGGTGTAATAAGACATAACGTTTATCCTTTAAAAAAAATTTAAGTCCGTGTGTAGAGTTAAGAAGCTGTTGTACCTTTACGATTTCATAAAATAATTCTAAAGGAAAAAAAAAAAGAGAGAGATATGGGAACTGGGAACCGTCTATACTTTCCACTCAGTTCCAGGATAAAACTGCTCTAAAAAATTAAGTTTATTAATTTAAAAAAAAAAAAAAGGAAAGGAAAAGCCAGTTGTCTTTTGGAAACCATACAATTAAGGGAAGAAGAAATGGCAGGGGAGAGATTTTAAGATCCTGCAAGATTAAAGAATTTTTTGAAACATTCAAAGGATGCAAACAAAGCCCTTCCTCCTCGATCTCCTGCTCCCCACCCCAAAACAAGACACCCAGTAAAGAAACTATGTTTTGGGGACTTCCCTGGCAGTCCAGTCGTTAAGACTCCGTGCTTCCATTGAAGGGGACACGGGTTCAATCCCTGGTCTGGGAAATAAGATCCCACATGCTGTGTGGCGCAGCCAAAAAAAAAAAACAAAGAAAGAAACTATGTTTTGTTACACTGACAGAAGATGTTCTTAAACTAGGACTCATAAAATTAACCTCAAACTGCCAGTCCTGCCCCCCAAAATGTAGTGACATAAGCAAATCTTCATCTACACACACACACACAAAAATTCAGCTAATGAAATCCCCACACATAAAAGAAGAAAGGACAGGGAGGGGCAGAAGAAAATGAAAACCTCAAATCAGTCTTTCCTAACTGAGGTTCTACAAGATAATTAAGCCCTACTGAGCGTGATTTTGGTAATTGTTCACTTGATTTTCCTAGGGATAGTACATAGATACTATCATTCTAGTTATACATAAGAAAAGTAAACTTATTATATACTATGTATGCCTTAGTGCATTATGGCATATTGCGCTTATGGAATGTGCCTGAAAAGAGTACTCCAAACTGAACTCAATATGATTAAACAAATATATGATGTTATTTTTAAAATGCCTTGAATCAGAAAGTCAAAACTCAAGAAGGAAAACATACCAAAAGCAGAAAGAAATGAAACAAGATTTAACTCAGTAAAGAAATAAAAACAAGATTATAATAGAAATGAAAGTAAATTACAATGCCCCCAAAATGATAAGTTCAAATGAAAAATGTAATAATAGGCATTAAAGAAAAGCAGGAAAATAATCTAAGAGAATGAAAGTGAGATAAAGAAAGAAACAAAACAGGACAGAGAAGTAGCTGAAATCGAAGAAAAAGAGGAAGCCTTTCAGGGACAGACCCCTCCCCAATATCCTCTGCTTTAGCCTCTGTCTGAAGTACCTAGATACTAGTATCATTTCCTGAGCTGTCTTACAGATGTTAAAATGCCCACCAAATGCAAAACGTTAACTAGTTGCTGACCATGAGCACACAGCCCCCACAGGCCTACTAGAGGCTAAGAACTGATAATGTTCACCCCTGTGACACGGCCCTGTTATCTCACCATCAACCAAAGAACTATGCATGAGCTGACCACATACCCTGGGACACCTCTCCCTCATCTTGCCTTTAAAAGGGTTTTCCTGAAACCCACTGGGGAGTCCAGGTGTTTTGAGTACTAGCTGTCCTGGACTCCTTGCTTCGTGCCCTGCAATAAACGCTGCACTTTCTTTCACCATAACCTGGTGTCAACAGACTGGCTTTACTGCGTGCAGGTGGGTGGACCCAAGTTTGGTTCGTTAACACTATAATTCAAGAAAACTTTCCAGAAATAAAAGGAAATCTGAACTGCATGTTAACAGGGTCTTCAGATACTAGGGAAAATTGGCCCACAGCACTGAACTCCTAGAGATACCCTAGTAAAATTATTAGACTTTAAGATAAAGAAAAGATTTCTCAGTCTCCAGTCCAAAATTTTTTTTAAATTAAAAGAAAACTTACAAGAGAAAGAGCATGAATTAGACTGGCATCAAATATCTTAAAAACAATGTACCAAGCAACGTATCAGTGGGACAGCATTTTCCAAAAACAGTAGAAAAGGAAGTGTACGGTAAAGATTTTCTAACCAAAGACAATAGGAAAATAGTTTCAAACAGGTAACAGGTCAGGGAATTCTGTCTCCTTGAGCAACCAAGAGATGACTCAGAACACTTTAGCAAAAAGATTAATGGTAAACATTTTAAAATAATTACAGTAAAAAAATATATAAAATAAAATAATTACAGTATGGATATAAGAATAAAACAAAGATGAAGATGATGAGGGTTGAAGAATATGTGATACATTCTGAAAAGGAGAAATAATGCAGCTTAAAAGGAGAAGGGATCAGAAGAGGAAAGAACAAGTCCTGACTGTTGTATAGTGAACAGGTGGCAGTTAAAGAATTCCATTAAAAGGATAAACTTGTTAATAAAATATTAAATAAAACCCCAAGAATTACAAGCATTTTAAAAGTTGTAAGTAAAGGGTAATCAATAGAACAAAAATATACACCTTTCTAAGTTTAAACAAAAATTTCAAAAATAAAAGAGCAAAGAAAACAACACATCATGAAAGGAAACTAAAAGATATGCAAAGAGACATGGATTAAAAATACACTAACACACACTACTCCCAATACAAAGCAGATCAAGAGGACCAAAATATAAAGTTCAGAAGAATAAACATAATCAAGAAGGTACAGCAAATATTAAAGATATCAAACTTTACACCCTGTAAATAGAGACTAATCTGTTTTTCAGGCACACATGAAAAATTTATGAAGACTCATCATATATTTGATCACAAAGAAATAAGTTCTACAAAAGAAAAAAAATCAGATAATAATAGCCTCTGATCAAAAGATATAAAACTAGAAATAACTCCCCCCAGAAGAACTGGTTTTTTTCAAAATCAATGCTATGAAGCAATTTATGAAGCTTCTGGCCTACACATGCTTTGAAGATTTGGTAGAATTCCCCTGTGAAACCATGTTGGTCTGATGCATTTTTGTGGCTTGGTTCTTTGATAAGTTTCTCTATTCTCTTCTTCAAAATTAGTTCTTGGATAAGACTCAACATTATAAAGATAACAGTTCACCCTAATTTATAATTTTAAAACACCCCAGTATAGGGCTTCCCTGGTGGCGCAGTGGTTGAGAGTCCGCCTGCCGATGCAGGGGACGTGGGTTCGTGCCCCGGTCCGGGAAGATCCCACGTGCCGCGGAGCGGCTGGGCCCGTGAGCCATGGCCGCTGAGCCTGCGCGTCCGGAGCCTGTGCTCCGCAACGGGAGAGGCCACAACAGTGAGAGGCCCGCGTACCACCAAAAAGAAAAAAAAAAAACCACCCCAGTATCACATAAAAAGCTTCTTGTGGAGCCAGACAAGTTGGTACTCAAATTCATGTGGAAAAACTTATAAGAATACTCAGAAAACAACATGCAAAAAGAAAAGCTACAAGGTGCAATTAGCCCCACCAGACATTTAAACATACTATAAGTCTCTCTAGTTAAAAACAAGGTTCTTTTATGGCATATGCATAGATAATTACTCTGATGTAGGTGTCAGCAAGCTTCTGTAAAGGATGAGAGGTGAATATTTCAAGCTTTGCAAGCCTCACAGTTTCTGTCACAACTACTTGACTCTTCTGTTGTAGCACAAATGCAGCCATAGACGATAAGTAAATAAACGAGTGGGGCTGTGATCCAATATAACGTTACTTACAAAAATAGGGCTGGGTTTGGCCAGATGGCCATAGTTTGCCACATCCTGGCCTAATGGAATAGAATGTTCAGAAATAGACCCAAGTACATATGGAAATTTAGTACGTGATAAAAGTGGCTTCTCAAATCACTAGGGAACTTCAATGTTGTGTTGGTTTCTGCTGTACAGCAAAGTGATTCAGTTATACATACGTAATACATTCTTTTTTATATTCTTTCCCATTATGGTTTAATCATAGGATATTGAATATAGTTCCCTGTGCTATACAGTAGGACGTTGTTGTTTATGCATTCTATATTAGTTTGCATTTGCTAAACTGCAGAACTTTTTAATAAGTGCTGGGACAACTGGTCAGCCATTTGGAAAAAGATAAAATTAGAACACTGGAAAAAATATTTAAAACGTATGTCACAGGTAAAAGGACTTATATACCTAAATTTTTCTTTTAAATTGAGGGGGATAAAAATTACCAAAATCCCAATAGGAAAATGAGGAAAGGACATGGACAGACTTTTTAAAAGATATAAAAACAACCCTTAAATAAGAAAAGATGTTTAGACTTACTCATAATTAAAGAGATACAAATTAAAGCTATACATTTCTCACCTAACACTGGCAAATATTCACAAGTATGATGAGACATTCTGTCAGTAAATGAGTAAGGAAACAGGCACTCTCATATACTTCTGGTGGGAAGGCAAATGTGTACAACCCTTCTGGAGGAGAATTTGGCAATATCTAACAAAACTACATAAGTAGCTTGACGTTTTGATCGGGCATTACCTTTGTTCCTGTATCAACCTTTTTTTTTTATTTCTTCGTTTTTGGTTTTTTTTGGGGGTGTTTTTTGAATTTTATTTTATTTATTTTCTTTATACAGCAGGTTCTTATTAGTTATCTTTTATATATATATTAGTGTATATATGTCAATCCCAATTTCCCAATTCATCCCTTTTGATCCAATAATACATTTCTAGGAATCTTCCCTGAAGATACACTATAATTAAATACTATGAAAACACATATGCACAAGGTAAACATATGCACTGGAGTCCTGTTTGTAATTAAAAAAAAACAAAAACAAAACAACCTGCATGCTCATACTTAAGATTCTAAGCCGAATATACTATGGTGTATCAACACACAGTACGCAGCCTTACGCAAGAATAAGAAAGGCTAATACAGAGTAATTATGCGCTAATACAGAGTAATTATGCGCTAATACAGAGTAATTTTGCGCTAATACAGAGTATTATGCGCTAATACAGAGTAATTTTCAGGGTACATTTTCAGGTGAAAAAAGCCAAGTGCAAAATAGTATCTACCTATATACTACCCTTTGTATAAGAAGTAAGCAGAAATAAGAAAATATACATGTGTGTACCTGTTCCTTAGTGCATAAAGAAACCCAGGAAGGATAAATCAGAAACTAAAGGAATTGGTTACCCGATGGAAACAGGATGGAAAGAACAGACGAATGGGAACAGGACAGAAAGGATGACCTTTCTGTATTGTTTTTACTCTTAGAACCGCAATACATGCTTTATATACTCAAAAAAATAAAATCAACAACGACTGGGAGAGAGAGATGGAATATCAACAGAAACAAACGAACCTAAATACATTTCAATTGAATAACATAATCATACTTAACGGTGAGGAAAAAATTAATCCAAGTGACTCTGGAACTCAGCAGTTAGAATATATAGCCAAAAACAAAAGTTAATTGTAAAGAAATATTCAGTATGGTTAGTAAATTTATTTTTCAGTGATATAGGTAAGCAATTCTAAAACTATTGAATATGCATTCTAGAACTGAGCAAGTGAATACACATACTGTGGAAAACAGGAGTCATTGTTTCTCACTGTTAGAGAAGGGAGTTACAAATATGAAAAGGGCTACCTTAGAAAACTGGAATGAAATCTGTAAGACTGGACTAGAACTATCACTGTGAACTCGCGGTTTTTTTTTTTTTTTTTTTTTTTGCGGTACGCGGGCCTCTCACTGTTGGGACCTCTCCCGTTGCGGAGCACAGGCTCTGGACGCGCAGGCTCAGCGGCCATGGCTCACGGGCCCAGCCACTCCGCGGCATGTGGGATCTTCCCGGACCGGGGCACGAACCCACGTCCCCTGCATCGGCAGGCGGACTCTCAACCACTGCGCCACCAGGGAAGCCCGCGGTTTTTGTTTTTTTTTTAGATGTTGGGGGTAGGAGTTTATTAATTAATTTATTTATTTTTGCTGTGATGGGTCTTCATTTCTGTGCGAGGGCTATCTCCAGCTGTGGCAAGCGGGGGCCACTCTTCATCGCAGTGCGGGGGCCTCTCACTATCGCGGCCTCTCTTGTTGCGGAGCACAGGCTCCAGACGCGCAGGCTCAGTAGTTGTGGCTCACGGGCCTACTTGCTCCGCGGCATGTGGGATCCTCCCAGACCAGGGCTCGAACCCGTGTCCCCTGCATTAGCAGGCAGATTCTCAACCACTGCGCCACCAGGGAAGCCCCCGCGGTTTTTTAATACATAGAAAAGGAGGGAGTTTTTTCCACAGAGACAAAATTATACATATATTACCTAACACTGTTGGCTGAGAGAGCCTATAGAAGCAGTGACATCCCAATAGCACTAAGCACACTTAGCAACCAGATCTAAATACCATTCTTCACAAAAAGAAACCAAGGCTCCTTACAGAATTGACTAATTTCAGGGCTGACTATGGGAAAATACAAGATGAGCCTGGAAAATTTTTTTTGCCCCAGAAATTAAGAAGTGCTTAAAGAATTATGAGGACAGATCAAAAGGATACAGGACCCAGCTTGAAACGGCATGCAAAGGCCAAGCTTTGAACAATCTGACCATCAAAATATATAATCATAATAACAGATTATAACCCACTGAAAAAAATAAGAAACCACAAGTCTATAAGTGAATAAATTGAAATTCTAATGAAAAGAGGACATTTATACAGTTTCAAAGTATCTCTCCACAAAATACTTAATTACAGAGAGAAAAGCGGTAACTTTATAGTGAAGAAAGCTCCTAGATACCACCTTCCTCAAATAATCAAGATGACCACCATTAGTAACAAGAGAAATCAAAATCATGTACTACCTAATAAGATGCAAAGATAAAGAACACAGCGTCACTTCTGTGATATTCCTTTCAAAGATGTGTAAACTAAATTTAATCATAAGGAAACAGACAAACCTACACTGATAGACATACTACAAAATAACTGATCTGTAACCTTCAAAAGTGCCAAGGTTGGGCTTCCCTGGTGGCGCAGTGGTTGAGAGTCCGCCTGCCGATGCAGGGGACACCGTTTCGTGCCCCGGTCCGGGAAGATCCCACGTGCCGCGGAGCGGCTGGGCCCGTGAGCCATGGCCGCTGAGCCTGCGCGTCCGGAGCCTGTGCTCCGCAAAGGGAGAGGCCACAACAGTGAGAGGCCCGCGTACCGCAAAAAAAAAAAAAAAAAAGTGCTAAGGTCACAGAAGTCCAGGAATGCCGGAGAAACTGTTCCAGTTTGAAAGAAACTAAAGAAGTATGACAACTAAAGGTGTCTTATCATTCTGAACTGGATACCTTTGCTACAAAGGACATTATTGGACCTTTGATGAAACTCAAGAGACTGAGGACTGGATGGCAGTAATGTATCCAATGTTAATTTACTGATTTGATTCTCATATTATGATTATGTAGAACATCCTCCTTTGTAAGAAATATACACTAAAACACTAGAACATGACGGAGCATTCAGTCAGCTTTACTTTCACATAGTTTGAGAAACAAAAAGTTCTTAGTACTGTACTTACAATTGAGCTCAAGACTGTCTCAAAATCAATAAAAATAAATCTTTTAATGGCTGGTTTGCAATAACTAATACCCAACACTTCAAACTGTGGGATCATAACCCTAGGAAAAAATTGTGCTGAAATGATTTGTGCTTTTTTCACCACCACTGTCAGATGATTTTAGTAAACATCTCAAACCAGTACTGACTGAGGACACTACAGGCTCAGTGTCTTCCCCAAGCCATTCACTACTAGTTGACAGGGATTCTTCCATCCTTCTCTTTCCTGCGAACTCTACCAGATCCCTCGGGGCAATGTTTCTTCTGGCAAAGTTTTTACTTTGAAATTAATTAGGTGTTGGTTTCTTCTGGTTACCATTTACTCTAATCCTTAATTTTTCACTTCCTGTTGTCTTATAGATGAAGGATTTAACATTTGCCTTTTACTCCGAATTTAAAAAGATGGAAGCATGCTATAATATAAGAGATTTTACAAGGACTTCAGTAAGCGACTCCTGGTTTTCTAAAGGGAGAATGGGGTAGAAAGAACCTTCCTTTACTGGAGTAAACAGTTTTCATATGCCATCTATCTACAAAGACTGGCAGCTGGTTCTTTGTACTACCGGATCATAGCACAGTGCATGGCACACAGCAGGCAGTCAGTAAAAATGTATTATGGGTGATTCTATACTTTCTGTATTTTCTGAATAACCTCATCTAAACTGACTAATCTCAATTTTGAATTCTAGTCAGAGCACCCAGGCAATTCAATAAGAAGGCACATGTTGGAAAATGTCTCTCAAGTCCTTTATTCTTGGCCAAGCATATCCAGTATTATTAGATCTTATTTTAGTAGGCCATGCCTTAGCTGACTCAACATATACTCAAATTGCTCAGAGAGGAGAGCTGCCATTTGTGAAGAGGCCTGTGAATTTAGAGTATTCTACTGAATCACACAAATCAGCCTTGTTAAATTTTTTTAGAATAATAATGTTCAATCCCAGTGAGGGTACAATGATATGCAAACCCTCTGGAAAACAATTTGACAGGATATGTACAGTACATCTCCTAGGAATATATCCTAGGTAATTGAAAATGACAGCAAAGAATTATGCAAAAAGATGGAGATTCGTTTTTAATAATTAAAAGTGAAGAGTTTAAGCACCCAGAAAAATGTTAAATTATGGGCTGTTCATGAAATATGGTAATTTCAAATTACGAGAAATTTTTAATGATAGAAAACATTAACACAATAATTCTGAATAAGTGTACAAAGCATGTAAAGTAAAGCATATAAAGATATATATAATCATATATATATATAGTTCTCAACTATGTAAAGCATATGCAAAGATTAAAAACTCAAAGACAATACGCCAAAATACTAAGAATGGCACTTCCCTAAATTGAGGATTATTTCTCATTTTTCTTTCCACTTTTATCCCAATATTCTACAATATGCATGTACTGCTTTTGTAATCAGAAAAGATTTTTTAAGCAAAACAACAATACAATAAGCTATCCTTCAAAGAAAAATCAATTTTTACTCAAGGAACTCCCTTCAACTCACTTGAATACCTGGATTCAAAGAACTCAGAGAACTACGTCGAAAGTAGTTCTGGCTATGACAGCAAATACCACTACCCCATATAATCCCAACAAAGCTTAGAGACAGCCATTCCTTCACACTCCAGTTTATTCTGTCTGTCCAGGAACTATTTTAGAAACAGGTGAATTTGTCATCCAGTGAACAGTAAGACATGACCGACCCTTTTCTCATGGAACTTGGGATTCTGATGGGAGAAAAAGACAACAGACAGGAGGAAAAAAAACAAACATGGAATGTAATTTCAGGCAGTGCTAAGTGTTCTGAAGAAAAAATAATGTAGGGTAAAGGAACAGAGTGAAAAGCAGGAAGCTATTTTAGATTGGGTGGCCAGAGAAGGCCTCTAAAGAAGAGATATTTGATCATGTACGCTACTTGTGTAATAACATAAATAGCATTCCTATTGCGTAATTGTCCTAGAAAACCCTATTTACAACTTAAAATACAGATAATTGTCTCTATGAAAATAGTTTCTACTTTACGAGGCAATAAGGTGTATTGGAACCAGAGAGACTAGGTTTAAATCCTGGCTTTGCCACTTAGTAGGTGTGCGCCCTTAGGCAAGTCGCAAGCTTTCTTTCTCAGTTTCCTCATGTATAAAACAGACATAACAAAACCTATTTCGTAAAATTTGTTCAAAGGATTAAAAAAGACAATATATGGGAAAGGGCTTAGTAATGTGTCTAGCGTAAGTGCTAACTGTGAGTTCCCTACACACTTATGGTTCTTCCACAAAATGAGTACTATCTACTGAATGACTCTTTATGAAGAATCATTACTGAAGCATTTCATTATTGCAAGTAGATACATATTTTTATCTTCCCATACCATGGACTCCAAAGTCCAAATCACCTCTGACTAAATGGTTATTAGATATTGGTGATATATATGATATTGGCTTGATAAGACTGGTATCATTTTTACTAATGTCACACTCACCTTTTCTTTCTTCATTTGGTCATGGACTACCTCTGTTCCCATTTGTATCCCTGACTCCAAATATTGGCCTCTTTTCAGTCACAGTTGTAATGGTTAATTTTATGTTTCAGCTTGGCCACAACAAACTTGGCCAGTCGTGTGGTCAAGCTTTAGTCTACATGTTGCTGTGAAGGTATTTTGTAGATGTGATTAACATTTATAATCAGTAGACTTTGAGTACAGCAGATTACCCTCCAAAATGCAGGTGGGGCCTCATGTAGAAAGCTAAAGGCCTTAAGAGCAAAGATGCTGCCTCAAGACTGTAAAGACTGTCAAGGATAAACCTTGCCTGCATTTCTGCTTCTCTGCCACACAAATTTCAAATTTGCCAGTCCCCACAATCATGTGAGCCAATTCTCTAAATTATCCATCTATCCATCTGTCTACCTACCACTGGTTCTGTCTCTCTGGAGAACCCTAATACACTGGTCAACCTTAGAGTTGGTCCCCCTGCTTCCTCTCTTCATTCTATTATCTAATAGGTCCTATTAACACATTAGTCAGATAAATTACACCTTTCGTCAAAATTCTCTAATGACTTCCCATCTCATGCAGAATAAAAGCCCCAACCCTTGGGGTGCCCTACTCCCTGCCCCCACTTTCTCCACAGCACTTCTTACTACCTAAAATACCATGTGTTTTACTTATTTTCTTTCTTTTCCCACTAAAATTTAGGTTCTAAGACAGTGGCTTTTTGTCTATTTTGTGCACTCTTGTATTCCCAGCCCCTACAATAATCCCTGGTACACAGTAGGAGCATCATAAATATGTGTTGCTTGAAGAATAAGCAAATGAATAAACAAAGTGTGATTCTTTTCATGTATTCTTTGGGCTTTCCTATGTTTTCCAGTTTTCTACACTGGGCATTTATTTGTACTATCATATACTGAGATAGTATACTATCATATGCTAAGAATAATATAAATTAGAATAACCTCTTTGGTGGAGGATAGGTCAATTTTTTGGGTTTTTAAAAAAATTAATTAATTATTTATTTTAATTTTAATTTTTGGCCGCATTGGGTCTTTGTTGCTGTGCACGGGCTTTCTCTGGTTGCGGCGAGGGGGCTACTCTTTGTTGCGTAGCACGGGCTTCTCGCTGCGGTGACTTCTCTTGTTGCAGAGCGCGGGCTCTAGGCACGCGGGCTTCAGTAGTTGTGGCACGCGGGCTCCGTAGTTGTGACACGCAAGCTCTAGAGCACAGGGTCAGTAGTTGTGGCACACGGGCTTAGTTGCTCCGCGGCATGTGGGATCTTCCCGGGCCAGGGCTCAAACCCTTGTCCCCAGCATTGGCAGGCAGATTCTTAACCACTGCGCCACCAGGAAAGCCCTTGGTCAATGTTTAAAAGCCTTAAGAAAGTTCATATCCTTTGACTCAGAATTTCTCCAATGAATAATACAACCTAAGAAATAAGTAGAGACTAAAATTTAATAACCTTAATGTCCATCAGTAGGAGAATGATTAAATTATTGTACATCCAGACAATTAAACTCTACATAGTTATTTATTAAAAATGTAGACCTAAGTTTACTAATGTGAATCATATTGGTAAAAATGGGGTTATAATTCAGTATACATAGAGTATAAGCCTATTTATAAACTAAACAAAACATACACATATACACACATACATAAAAATAAAATGTCAAGAAGAAAAAACAATGAATGGGCACTAAAATGAAGTGAGATTATGGCTGAATGATTAATTTCTTCTTTATACTTCTCTACTGTCCAAAATTTTTGCAGGGAAAAAGTGTTACTTTCATAAACAGAGCAATAAAAATAAATCAACAGAAATACATAAAACCAGAATTCTTACAAGCAATAAAATAAAAGTCTGTAGTATGAGGTATATTGTGTCATTTTTGTTGAAAATTAAAAAGGCATTTTTTAATGTGGTCTGAATCCCATTTATCCACCTCCCTATCCTCAAATTTACGTATACTGTTAAACCTTACTCAACACGCACACTGCCTTATCCATCACACACACTGTTTTGGAAACCATAAATTAAAAGTGTTAGTAAAATGAGGCGTAGTTTTCATTTTCCCATAGCAGAGGCTCTCTTCCACGGAAAATATATGTGATTTCTTGAGTGCCTAAAAATATGTATATGATCAATGAAATTAATAAAGTGCTATTTCTTGAGGGCTAGTACTATATGCCAGTCATTGTGCTATCATTAAAACTTTCTCCAAAATATGAATTTACTTGTTGCTTCAAATTCTGAGATCACCAAGTCACCCTATATTCAGAAAATGACATGGAAATCACTAAAAAAAAAAAAAAATACCCAAGAATTTCAATTCGCAGTAAAAACAGGAAACATCACTTCTTTAGAAAAATGCTAAAATGAATCTTTCTGTTTGGCACTTTGAACTTTTGAACTTTCAAAGCTTATCATCATTAACAGGACACTCTGAAACCAGCATTATATGTATGAAAGACAGCATGATACACTGCGGACCATGACAAGCCTAAAGAGGTTAATTACTGATGATGATACTAGAGAAGTAAAGAAGAACAAAAGCTTGAAAGGATTTCTGTGAGTGGGCATCATCAGATACAAGGAAATGAAACATGAGCATATGATCTCAAACCAATGGGGGAAAAGCTAGATCAGTAAACAGTATGCAGAAAACAGTGTGGCCATTTAGAAAGAGTGTGGATCCCTGATTCACAGCATATACCAAAATAAATTACAGAGAAACGGAAAGATTTAAATATAAAACATAAAGCCATAAACCACTAGAAGAATGGTAAAGGAAAAGAATGACTACAGATGGCCAACAGGCACGTGAAAAGATGCTCAACAATGCTAATTATTATAGAAATGCAAATCAAAACTTCAATGAGGTACCACCTCACATCAGTCAGAATGGCCATCATTAAAAATCTACAGATAACAAATGCTGGAGAAGGTGTGGAGAAAAGGGAACCCTCCTACACTGCTGGTGGGAATGTAAGTTGGTGCAGTCACTGTGGAAAACAGTATGGGAGGTTCCTCAGAAAACTAAAAATAGCGTTACCATATGATCCAGCAATCCCACTCCTGGGCATATACCCGGACAAAACTATAATTCAAACAGATACATGCGTCCCTATGTTCACAGCAGCACTATTCACAATAGCCAAGACATGGAAACAACCTAAATGTCCATCGACAGATGAATGGATAAAGAAGATATGGTAATATATACAATGGAATACTACTCAGCCATAAAGAAGAACGAAATAATGCCATTAGCAGCAACATGGATGGACATAGAGATGATCATACTAAGTGAAGTAAGTCAGAAAGAGAAAGACAAATACCATATGATATCACTTACATGTGGAATCTAAAATATGGCACAAATGAATCTATCTATGAAACAGTAACAGACTTACAGACATAGAGAACAGACTTATGGTTACCAAGGGGGAGGGGGTTGGGGGAGGGATGGACTGAGAGTTTGGGATTGGTAGATACAAACTATTACATACAGAATGGATAAACAACAAGGTCCTACTGTATAGCACAGGGAACTATGTTCAATTTCTTGGGATAAACCATAATGTAAAAGAATATAAAAAAGAAGGTATAAATGTGTATAACTGAGTCACTTTGCTGCACAGCAGAAATTAACAAATTATAAATCAACTGTACTTCAATAAAAAAAACATTAAAAAAGAATAAGTATGATTACATAAAAAGTAAAAATTTCTTTCAAAATCTTCTTCAAAGCACAAAGCATTATAAACAAAACTGAAAGGCAAATGTCAAACTAGGGAAAACACCTGCAATAAATGACAGTTACTGGATTTAATATATAAAGAATTCCTACAACTAAGATTTTTTTTTAAAAAGTCATTTTAGAAAAATGGAGAAAAGGTATGAAGAGGTAACTCATAAAACAAGAAGTAGAAATGGCCAATAAATAAATATGTATTTTAACATTTTCATTTATCAGAATGGCAAAAAAATACAAAATTAAAGTATCCAATGCCAGCTAAGGCATATAAAAAGGGAATCTCCCATCCGCTGCTTTTAGGAGTATAATCTGAGCCAGCCGGTCAACAGTACAATTTAGCAACCTACAGTGTTTTAATGTGCACACTCTTTCACCTAAAGAAATAATCACAGAAGTGTACAAACACTTAGCTACAATGATGTTCTACTCAACATGGATGCCTCAAAAATTGGAAGCAGTCTTGACAAGGAAGGGAGGGTTTCTTAAAATCAGTAATATATATATTAAATGGAATATTATGCAGTGATTTGCAGTACGTGGGCCTCTCACTGTTGTGGCCTCTCCCGTTGCGGAGCACAGGCTCCGGACGCGCAGGCTTAGCGGCCATGGCTCACGGGCCCAGCCGCTCTGCCACATGTGGGATCTTCCCGGACCGGGGCATGAACCCGTGTCCCCTGCATCGGCAGGCGGACTCTCAACCACTGCGCCACCAGGGAAGCCCCTGCAGTGATTTTTAAATGATGGTAGAAAGTCTTAATTCATCATGTTACTATTTGTCACTTTTTATTATTAGTTTAAATTGGAACAAGTATAGGTTATTTTTAACAATTTTTTTAAAGTAAACCTTAAACATTTTTAAATGATATCCAGAGCTTACAGAAGAAATAAACTAGATTATAAACTGGTCCACCCTCCATGAAAACGATTTAGCCTCACCTATCAGAATAAATCACTGCCCATTTTGTGACAAATCACTGAGCTATATAGTTAAGATTTCTGTACTTTCTACACATATATTATAATTCAAAGGAGAAAAAAAAAATGTATTCCTCGCCCTCACTGCCCCCAAATCTATGGATGATAAAAGTTGGTGAAATTTCCACTGGTGAAAGAGTTAGATTTTACAAAACCTGGGGACATGTCTGCAATATGACTGTAAGTAAAGAGGGAAAATCCCTGTAATTGTTGGGTTACATATCATCCTATGAACAAAAAATGAAAACATGCAATGGTAGACAACATTAACTGTTAACATTTGTTGCGGGGGGGGATGGAAAAGAGAGATTATTACTTTTCTGTATACAGACAATTTAATAATAAAACACTGATACTCCTTGACCAAGCAACTGTACTTCTAGGAATTTATTCTACAGACATAATCATGCAAGCCTAAAGGTTTATGTTCACTGAAATTAGCAAAGTGCCATAACAGAAAAAAAATACTGAAGCCTAAAGTTCCATTAATAGGGAACGGGATATATATATATATTTTAAATGATAAAGCCAATATGATGAAATATTATTGCATCCACACAAAAGAATAGGGTTTATATGATTTTATATGCTGATATGGAAAGATGGGCAATGTATCTTACTAACTGAAAAAGTTATTAATTGAAAAATAGTATGTATAATATGGTTCTATTTTTTTAAGTTTCTGTCTAAAGGATAATGGGAAACTCAGAAGTGATACTTTGGGAAGTGAGAACTGTGTTCAAAGGAAACTTTACACGTCTTTTATAACCTTCGGTACCAGTTGTACTATTTTTTTATTCTTTGAAACTTTTTTATATATATTTTTTCGCTGACATAAAACAGTGATTTGTCAAACTCTTTTTTTTTTAAAAGCTATCTTAGATTTGTTTTAAAATGCCCCAGAAAAAAACAAAGTTCAAGAAAGAGAAAGTTGGACTAAGAATAGCATAATTTTGAAAACTATTCAAGGCTGAGTCGAATGGATCGCTTTACTCTTTTGTGTGTTTAGAAATTTCCATAGAATTTTTCACATAAAATCTTACTAAAAGCTTTGCTATATAATACAGATAAATCCAGAGCTATTCCAGGTGAGTAAGTGAGAGAGGCATTATCCTTCTAGTGACTCCAAAGTCACACTCTGGGGTTCCATGGGACATTAAAACACTATTTTTATAATCATTTTCATCACCACAATAACAAAGAGAACCTGCACAATTTGATGAATTCCTCCCTGCCCAACAGGAAGGAGGAAGACAGACCTTAAAACAGCAACAAATGTTCTCTCTGGGTGGTGAGGTTACCAACGGATTTTTTTTTTTTTCTTAAGAAACTATATTTGTAAATTTTCTTATACAGGGAAAAAATGTGTTTTTTAATGTTCATAAAATACTACACTCTACCACTGAAAGGTTACTCCACGACTTCACATTTTTGGCCCTAGAGTGCAACAGAATAATGGACAAGAAATAATAAAGGGCTTCCCTGGTGGCGCAGTGGTTGTAAAAAAAAAAAAAAAAAAAAAGAAATAATAAATCCCCAACGCCCATTAAAAAAAAGACAGAGACATTGAGTTGGAACAGCCATGTGTGACCTTAGGAGACAGCCCTGAACAAAACAAGAACACCTGACAGCAGGGGCCGTATCATATCATATGCCCAGTCTTTTATCTTATTCTTATCTTGCCCTGGACTCTAAGACTGGAGTTCCCTCTTCTTGAATAGGGAACCAGGGGCAAGCAATGAAAGAAATGGATTTTCATTCCTCAACAGCAAGCAATTGGTAAGGTGTAGGTGTTATCTCCCCTCTACCTCAGACAGACAGATATAACTAGCTCCATGTAAAGGATGAGGAAACCGTGGGTCTGGAAAATTAAGTAACTTGCCTAGCGTCACAAAGCTATTAAGCATCAGGCAGAAGACTAGAATTGAGGTTTGTCTGCTCCAGAATAAGGATTCTTTCTACCAAGCTATCTCCCTTCTCTAAAAAATATTCTCTTACGTTGGTAGCTGTTAAGTTCCAACTGTAATGTTCTCAAACCAGTGTGGCTCACTATATATGCTGAAAAGAAAAGAAACAAGAAAGGCAGATGTCAAGAAGTTCTATTAATAACTGCCCAGCACTATCCACAATGGAGCTAGGTGAGAGGCACTAAAACTTGATTCACATGACCCCTGCTGTCATTTCAAGCAATCAGTCCAACTCTTTAAAAAAGCTTATCACTAACACTCTCCCCAACTGAGAGCTTGCAAATGTCATTCCCAAGAAAACTTGTCAGATCACTACATGGAACCTCTACATTCCAGGTGCATTAGCTTTCAACTTTTTAATGTTAAAAATAAAGAGGAGGAACTTCTCTGGTGGCGCAGGGGTTAAGAATCCGCCTGCCAATGCAGGGGACACGGCTTCGAGCCCTGGTCCAGGAAGATCCCACATGCCGCAGAGCAACTAAGCTCATGCACCACAACTACTGGGCCTGTGCTCTAGACCCTGCGAGCCACAACTACTGAGCCTGCGTGCCACAACTACTAAAGCCCACGTACTCTAGGGCCCATGTTCCACAACAAGAGAAGCCACCGCAATGAGAAGCCCGCACACCGCAATGAAGAGTAGCTCCCGCTCGTCCCAACTAGAGAAAGCCCGCACGCAGCAACGAAGACCCAACGCAGCCACAGATAGATAGATAGATACATAGATAAAATGTATTTTAAAAGTAAATAAATAAATAAAGGGTAATTGTTTCTACCCAAAAATGGCAGTTGCCAGGTTAAGGTCACCACAGCATGGTGACCAGAACACTGGCTTTGCAGTTATCCAGACCTAGGTTCATAACCTAGTTCTGCCACTTAAATAAATGTGTAACCTTAGGCAAGTCAATTCAATTCTATAACTTCATATACAAAAAAGCCAAGATAGATAACTTCTCCATAAAGGATTAAATGAGATAACCTAGCACCTAGGACCCAACACTTAAAAAGAAGGTGGAAGGGCTTCCCTGGTGGCACAGTGGTTGAGAGTCCGCCTGCTGAT
>NW_020173979.1:3402305-3402656 GCF_003031525.2 Neophocaena asiaeorientalis asiaeorientalis | reverse complement strand
CCCGGACCAAAAAAAAAAAAAAAAAAAAAAAAAAAAAAGAAGGTGGAAAATTAATGATACATATATATAAATAAATACATATACAGTCATATATATATGATACCTATATGATAATTATATTATCATATAAATGATACATTTATACATGGTCTGAACTCTTGATTATATGATGTAATAATCAACTGGTTGAATCTGGTTATCTGAACCAACTAAAATATTGATTCAGTTCAGCTTAGTTCAGAGACAACAAGATATTCTAGTTCAACTGTTCTAAAAAAGGTTGAGGGTTAATCCAATTCAATTTTCCCCCCCCCCCCCCTTTTTTTTTTTTTTTTTTTTTTTTGCGGTCTG
>NW_020173979.1:3346862-3402110 GCF_003031525.2 Neophocaena asiaeorientalis asiaeorientalis | reverse complement strand
TCCTTAGTGTACACAGGTTTTCTCTAGTTGTGGCAAGCGGGGGCTACTCTTCATTGCGGTGGCTTCTCTTGTTGCGGAGCAGGGGCTCTAGGTGCGCAGGCTTCGGCAGTTGTGGCTCACGAGCTCCAGAGTGCAGGCTTAGTAGTTGTGGTGCATGGGCTTAGTTGCTCCGTGGCTTGTGGGATCTTCCCGGACTAGGGCTCAGACCCATGTCCCCTGCATTGGTAGGCGGATTCTTAACCACTGCGCCACCAGGGAAACCCAAAGTGTTTCACATTTTTTAAAAGTATGTATGTATGTGTGTGTATATTTACATGTGTGTGTGTGTGTGTGTGTGTGTGTGTGTGTGTGTGTGTGTATTTGGCTAACTTCAGAATTTCATCTCACACACACACACATACAGGGACTTCATTTGTGGTTCAGTCTATAGATTTTTGTTCACAGGTCTGCTTACTACAATGGGTTCCTTGAGAGCAGGGAACAAGTCTTTTTATATACCCAGCACCAGTACAGGCCCTGGCACATACCAATCGTTCAGTAAATATTCACGGACTTGAATTTTTAGAAAAGCCACTCAAGAAACTCGCTAGCTTTAGGATTCAGGAGGGCTCAGCTTGGCAAAGGGAATGCAATTTCCCCCGCTATAGATATTTGGCAGGTTTTCTTTTTTTATTTTCAGATAATGACTAAACAAGCCACACACTGGATATCGCAATAGTAAAGTTTTCACAAACAAAACTAAAATGGAAAACTCTAGAAATAGTAGCATTCCAGTGTAGAGGAAAGAAAACCAATTTTGGAATCATGCAAATCTTGGGTTTAAATGCTAGCTCCACCAATTCACAGATATGTAAAGATTAACTTGGGTCCAATCACACATATCACCTCTGAGACCCAGTTTCTACATCTGAAAAAATGGGAATAATAATACCTATCTCATAGGGTTGTCACAAAGCTAATATATGTGAAGCCCCAAGTACAATTGGTGGTGATTTTTCTTATCAGTTTTATTGAGGTGAATGAGTGATTTTTATTTTTAAGTCTTTACTATTCCTTTTCCCCTCTCACAGGTGGCAGAAACTATGCCTAAAGGGAACTACAGTACTATCTTTACTCCTGCTTTTCAGAAGGTACACTAATTCTGCCATATATCAATAGATAGGCTAACTGGCTAAAGATGCAACTGTTCATGGGTCCAATGTGGTAATTTTAAGGGAGGCCCTTTCATGCAACTCCAGAGCCCCAGCAAAGTCAACCAGGCTCTTTGGGTAGCCTGTTCCTTCTCTTCTTAATATGGGCTTGCTGAGAGGCATGCAATGTGAAGCAAAAGTCATCTTTGTGATAAACCTAAGATGTAGCATATAAACAACAGGCATTCTTTGAAAAAGCCCATACCCAAATTAAATTTGAATCACTAAGTTTTAGCATTTGTTTGGATACTGGAGGTAGAGAGGAGGAACACTAGTGTTAAAATAATATGTAAAACCAAGGGGTAGAGAGAAAGGAAGTCTTCTGGGTTCATATACATATGTTTACTTTCCATTCACAAATGGAACAAAATAGAGCAATGATTTGCTAATTCCAATCAGCTGAGTACATATTTCACTTCACTGTGCTGCATACTCTATCATAAACTAAAGAAAATGAAAACCTAAGTAAATGAGACTCCCAAATACACCTCTGAAGACAATATCTGTTCCATTCACATTTCAGTGAATATCATTCAATATTTCACCTTATTTCAAGGTCCAATCAAGGCAAAGTTTACATTTTTTCTCTTAAATGATTTTCACTTGGAGAGATGAGTCAAAGAAGAACTTTTAACACATTTGGGTTTCCATTTTCAACAAGGTAGGAACCCATATTTCCTCCCACTCACCCCACCTCCAGAGAATTCACAATACTGTTACTAAAATATATTGAATAATGCCTTCCATCAGTCAATTGCTTTTAACTGAGTGCAATAAAAATAATCTGCTCGTCCAGACCTCATTAACAACTACAATTCTTCGCCTGCTTAAATTTCTGGGGAAAAAAACTGGATCAGTCCACTAAAAAGCAAACTGTAACATTCAAGTAAGCATCTTCAGAGAAATAGAGACAAAGATGTACACTATTACTATAATGCAAATATCCATTATTTAGCACCAAGGAGAACACATGCAATAATGTCTGCTATTGCAAGAACATTTTTGTTAAAGATACATCACATGCAGGGAAGCCGCTTTTCCAAGGATAAACATACATTACCCTGCAGCATCGCTGAAACACCCAATCCCTGGACCCTAAGAGTTGTAACCTAACTTTTTATACTGACCCTAAGACAGCTGGATCTTACATTAAATTCACTCTCTAGTTAACCGTGTTAGTGAGGTTCCAGCACAGTTTTCTAAAGAAAGCAATCTGAATCAATAACCACACCAATGCTGCTCAGAATGTTTGCTCATAAGTAAATAAAAAGCATGATCCCAATATGAAGGAAACTTTTCTCCTTCCTGGCCCCCCCAGCTCCACTTAAAGACTGTAAACATGAATAGAAAGATAACCTTGAGAACAGTAAACTCACCCATACCATCAATAATATCCCTCTAATTCATTTCCTGATTCTACAGTGTTTTCCTAAAACAGGGCAGTGTCAACAGGATGCCAGGAATTCAATATTGCTTTTTAAAGATATATCAAACTGTCTGGAATATACAGTGATGAAAACTGAATACTGCTACTGAAACCATACTAAATTAAATTCATGCTTTCTCTAAACAGAGCTTCCCCAATAAAGTCACAATGCTTTCTGCCTTGGCTCTCTTACAATCCATCCCAACAAGTGAGGTCAGTCCAGCTGCACTCCTGCTAATAGCTTTTTTCTGGAGCAACCCCTCCCACACCCCCAAAGAGTTTTACTTTTATCTGTGGAATTCTCTGCCAGCCTCGGCCTGGAAAACTGGGTGGACCCTAAGGACAGGTGTGGGAGGTGGCCCAAACTGATAGTTATTGCCAGCATAAAGCTGTGATCTTTATAAGCTTCAATTTGAGGCTTTGTACCATTAGTGATTCTTTCTCCACTCCTTTATGGAAGGAGGGAGAGAAAGCAAGCCAAAAAGATGAGTTTCAAAATAGAAAAATCACCACTTGAATTATGAAATCCTCCCAACTCAACAAAGAACTGTTGAAAGTAGCCAAATGGAAAATGTCAAGGTTGTTTGGGTACATGCACAGCTATTAAACATGAGAATCACAGCTTCAAGGTGGGGGTTGGGGGGATAAAAAGCAGGAGCAGAAAAAGAGGAGCACAACAGGGCCCATCCAAAGACCCATTTGCTCAGAAGGGCCCCTCCTGGCATGAACTCCTCCATGTGGGGCACCCAGGCTGGAGGAAAGCAGAGGGTTACACAGAACATTTAGCAGACTTAACATTGGATTAAACACACTACTGCAAGTTTCAACAAATGTTCATGGTATACGTAAAAAACACATTTACAACAAGAAAGAAGAGAGGCACCTGGAGACATCTGACACTGGGCATGCTCTGCAGGCAACTCAGTGCGCACATGCTCTCTACCAGGTTGGCGCAGCCTAGCCACAAAGACCTTGGCACAGAACACTGCAGGATGACAAAAAGGAAGGAAGAGAAGAAGAAGCAGTTAGAGGCCGCAACAAATCACTCCTTCACACAGGCAACTTGAATGTTAGTTGGGCGGGGGGTGCACCCTTGGCAGCTTGGAGGTCAGGGGTGGTAGTCCAACAAAACTTACTGAAACCTTGGGAGAGGGCCCACTTTCTGTCCTACGGAAAGGAGGTTTCTGCTGCCAACCACTAACTCCTCAGGATACAGCGAACAGAATCAAGAGGGAGAGAAAGAATGTTTAAATGAAAACCACTAAAGGGAACTGTAAAGTTTGAGTGCAAAACAAGATTATGGTGAGACTGTCACTCTAGCTTCATAAAAGTAATGGTTTTTGGTCTATGTCATGTAATTATAATTGCTATCATTACATCACCTACCATGTGCCAGGCACTTTAAATGTGTTCTCTAATTCCCACACCACAGCGTCAGGAAACTGAGGCTCAGAGGTAAGTCATTTGCACAAGGACAAACAGCAAAGGAGGGGAGAGTCAGAATTTCAAACCTTGATGGCTGCTATTAAAACCCACATTCATTCCACAAGACTATGATGCCTCTAGTATCATTGATCACCTGAAATTTTATCATCTGGGTACAGTTTTGCACATCCCTAAATAAAATTACAGGCGACCTAGAGACATAAGGCAAAAAGAACAAGAAAGATAAGCGACAGACTGATTGATAGATACAGGAAATAAAAGAGCTGATAAAAACGCATCTGATTTTGAGTGTCATCCATATCTCTGCCTTCCCAAAGGAAAAAACTTTAGAATAATCATGATTTTCATTTTGGACTTTGCTTACAAAGTTCATTTGACACAAGTAAGAATTAAAAGCTTCTTTCATTTACCCATTCCCATTCCTCTTTCAAGAGCTTGCTGGTTTTAAGGGAATTAAGAAAAAAAGTGAAATATAAACATATGCATTATGGCTAGTATTTTTTAAACCATTAGATTATTTATGGTATTCAATAAGTACTTTTTCAGACCTAAGGTCAATTAATTTACTCTGGCAAAATCAATAATCATCCCCCCCCCAAAAAAAAACCACAAAAAACAAACCTGAAGGTAGGTGCTTGGGTTCAACCAAGATACTGCAGAAGCCTCAGGCCCAACCTCATAAACTTGTTTATTCTAGCTATAATTAGGATGGTTAAATATACTCACTTTCCTGGGACAGTCCAGGTTTACACTGGTCCCAGCATAACTTTCACTCTCAAAGTGTTCTGGTTTGGTAGATAAATTCTATGGTTACCCCAACTATAATATAAACAAAGTCCACTATGCTTGAAATCAGACCCGATTCCTTCCTATCCAGCATCTGTACTTTCTAGTTATATCTCACCTATAATGTAACTAGAGTATTGAGATTATTTAGAAAAGGTATTTAAGGAATACAAAACCAGGGCTTCCCTGGTGGCGCAGTGGTTGAGAGTCCACCTGCCGATGCAGGGGACACGGGTTCGTGCCCCGGTCTGGGAAGATCCCACATGCCGCAGAGCGGCTGGGCCCGTGAGCCATGGCCGCTGAGCCTGCGCGTCCGGAGCCTGTGCTCCGCAACGGGAGAGGCCACAACAGTGAGAGGCCCGCGTACCGCAAAAAAAAAAAGAAAAAAGAAAAAAAAAAAAAGGAATACAAAACCAGAGGACTCAAATGGAATAAAAAAACGGAGCAGGTTTTCGGTAACGATAACATGCCACACATTTCCAATAGTGTGCTTTCATTTCAAAGCTTCCCATAGCCAATACAGTAAAGTATATCACTGATACTCCAGTCACACATATTTTGCCACTCCAACACTTTCATAGAGTGCCATAAAAGATGCTGAATAAATGTTTGTATAATATAATGAAAATAGCTGCCATTTATCAAGCTCTTGTTATATGCTAGACAGCTGACATAGTAAACCCTCACAAAAACCCTTGTAAGACAAGTATTATTCCATTTTACAGAAGAGGAAACCAAAGATCAGGAAAGGAGAGCTTGATTTGTTGAAACAGCAACTTGTCCAAGGTACAAGAAAAAGAGGGCTAATTGATGGCAGAATTAGGACTACAAGTTAATCCTGTCTGACTCTAAGCAAACATGTTTTCTTTTTATTACAACAAACTCTCTCTATCCAGAGATACCTAGCAAAATGTTTAGGGCAGAGAAAAGGCCCAAACACATTACGTATGTATACACAGATTACACACATTATTTAATTTAAATAAACTTCCAACATCCTCATAGCTCAAGTTAGGTTTCTTTTTTGGAATCTTTGTAGTTATCCAAATCACAGAATCACTCAGATCTGAGAATAGAGTTTAAGGATTATACTTGTATTCAGCAACTAATACCAAATTAATGCCCAAGCTCATCTGCAAATCAATTTTCATTTATTCACTAAAAACAGATTCCCTCTGCAAGGTTTAACATGTATTTGCCTCAAAGGGTAAAAACCATGAAGGCATAACGTACTGTACCCTAATTAGATTCTGCTAATATGTTGAGATCCAGAACTTTAAAAAAAAAAAAAAAAAGGACCAATTTTCACATTCAATAAATCAAAGAATCATAGACTGTGGAAACTGGAAGACCAATTAGTTCAAACTTCCACCCCTGATTTCAGAAATGAAGAAACTAAAGCCCAAAGAAGAAAAGTAATGATCTTCCCAAGGTTTCCTAATCATCTAATGATCGAATTAATACTTACAAGAATATGGAAAACAACATAAAGAAAAACTTCTGAGAACTTAATTTCAAAATATTAAACATTTATTACAAGTATTTTTTAAAACTTGATATTGAACGTGTATATCCAGAAAAAGACTTTTAAAGGACCCTTTGAGGGTCCAGTTTCCAAGAACTTATCTTTATAACGTCCATGGAAGATACTTTGGGGTAAAGAGAGTGATGCCAGTGTTCATAACAAGTATTAGAACTGCCCTACTTTCACACTCAATTACCCTGAAGCTAAACAACCAACCACAGTGCTGAAAAATAGTCTTTACTCAAAAGAAAATGCCACTCTAGGAAATACCATCTTTAAATAAAGTCTACACCTGCTCATCTAAATAAGGCTCCTCTTAGGTCTAACGGTCCAAGAGGACATTGATCTAATTTGAAAATAACGGCTAATCATAAAAGTTCCATATTTATCAACCTAAGAGCATTAAAATACAGCTCTGACCACAAGCAGTAATTGATTCTTAAAGCTGCTAATTTTAAACTTAGGGACCTGGTTGAAAATCCATGTTGACTATTGTGGAACAACTATTATCCATCACTCTTTAACTGAATAATGTAAAGATTTCTTCATATAAGCTATAATCACAGTGCAGACTATTATCTCTCTTTTTCTTTTTTCTTTTTTTAAAGCTAACAATGGTCTATCTTTAAACTTCTGGAACACTATCTCATTGTTAAAATATGTCTGAAGAACTTACCCTGATACCGTGGGTATTTACCAATTTTAACAAACACTTATTGACCCTACGTATTAAGCTAACAACAATACAAACTAAGCCTCTTTCCTCTTGAGACTTCAGCCTGGAGCTCAAGAGAAACCCAGAGGGATCACGATGGAGATGCTTAAGAGAGGCCTTTCAGGGGTAGAAAACCCCTAAGAAATGTTTGTTTTAATTTCACATTTAGCTACTTGTAATGACCAATATTCTAATTTAGGGTTGTTCACAGAGAACAGGAAATGATTCACATGGGATTCTAACATTAACAGCGAATACCCAATTAGACTGATTATATTTGTATGTTCTATAGCCAAAGAAAATAACGTTAATCAAGGAAACTGATAGTGTTTATTAATTTTGTCATACCCACTGTATAATCAAAAACAAAAATCAGGGCCACCATGCTGAGAAACACTATAAGACAAAAAGAATAATAGCTTTTGGCATTTTTCAAAAGCAAAAAGTTATTAAAAGAGGTAGGAGGGAAATGTCCTAGGCTCTCTTCCTATTGCCATAGGAACCACAAATCAAAAGGGAAAAGTGGCTGCAGGCACCTTGCCTCTGATTGGCTAGCTTTAAGAAGAACTCACAAAAGCTAACTTTGGTCTGTGTCTAGATGGAATTGTTTTGAATATCTTGCCCTGATTCCTTCTCAAAGAGGCAATTCTTTTAAAAGCTACTCAAAGAGGTATTTTATGTTAATCGTCTCTCTAATGTCACTCTGATTTAGAAATAATGCCCTATAAATCCTAATTTGTTTCTTTCCACAGAACTACCAGCTTCTTCTATCATCATGATTGAGATAACCAAGTTGAGGGGCTTAAATACTATTCCATTCAACAAAAAACTTACCTGACCTTATATCTGCAGACAGAAACGCAATGAAGATATTCTCTCTTTCCTCCAGCAGCTTACAGGAGGGAATTTTGAGAATGTGCCATGTAAATACACACACACACACACACACACACACACACACACACACACAGTCTCTTAACACACCCAAAGGAGGAAAATGCCTAAACTAAGCCATAAAGGATGAGTAGGAGGCAGCCAAGGGAAAAAGAGAGAGAGACACATTTCCGGCAGAATAAACAGCATTAAGCAAAGCCAAAAAGCTAAGAAATGGCAGTCCTATTCAAGTATCTGCAATTAATTTAGCATGACTAAAGTATCTAAGTGTGAGATGAGGAAAGCCTGATAGAGAGGGGCCAAATCACAGAGGACTCCCTTATACCATTCTATCGAACTTGAGACTTCATCCTGTAGGAAAACAGCTCTTAGGCTGCGTGCTATAGCTCACCAGTAAACAGCCAATCCTTCCCAGGTGTGTGGTCCAATTTTTTATCAACGTGTATGAGATTTTTTTTTCCCCTGCAACTCAGTATACCTACTGCTTCAACAATATGTGTCAGAGGAACAGAAGCAGGTCATGCAACACACTGGCAAGGGTGGGGGTGAGGTTCTTAGACTAAGAGAAGTAGGAGATGAAGCATAATATCAAGCCAAAGCCAAGCCGATTCAAGCAAGCATCAAAGAAAAAAGATGCTGTTCTCTAGAACATGTGGGGAACATTTGCCACATGCAAGAATAGAGAAAAAAGAAGTTGGCTCAATAGTAACCCAATGATAAAGAAAGGAAGTAATAAACAGTATACAAAAACTGTGTATGTTTTTATAAATATTGTGAAATAAGAGTGTTTAGAATGGTTTAATTCCTTCAAATGAGACATCAAAAACTTTAACATTCAAACCATTTCTAGAGACAATGATGAGACAACTATTAAACTTTTAGGCAGAGGAATGACCTTTGGCAGCTGGAGTAAAGCATGTTAAAGAGAAGTTAGAAAGATAAGTCTATTAGAGAGACTAAAGACAGCCCCTCATTTTTATTTTACAACTAATGCAAATTTCTTTCAGCTGGGCTACAAAGAGTAGAAACAAGGGCCAACACTTACCTTTGGAAGTACATGTCTAAAGTCAATTTTTTTCCAATAAAACTCCCACCATAATACAAAGAGTGCCATGATAATGAAATGGGAGCTACCAAATACAGAAGGAACGAGAGAAAAGATCTATTTCATAGTAATCACTTGGCGATAACACCCTCTCCACTGGGAATCTCTATCCAGGAGTGCGGGACTTGGTCCTGAAGAATGATACAGTAGGTGGGCTCAAGGAGAGTATGAAACTCCAGCCCTCTAAACCTAGATGTGACAGCTATAGAGTATCCATTCAGTTTCTGCTGGAGGCTGTCCTCATCTCAAAGCAAATAAAGCAAGAATTAAAGTTAATCCAAATTAGGAACTATCCTATTGTGTCTGAATTCTCAGACTGTTGCTTTTCAAGAAGCTGTAGTAGTTGTAATGAAAACAGAGCCACAAAGCTTTTAAAAGTGTCTTTCTGGGGCTTCCCTGGTGGCACAGTGATTGAGAGTCCACCTGCCGATGCAGGGGACACGGGTTCGTGCCCCGGTCTGGGAGGATCCCACGTGCCACGGAGCGGCTGGGCCCGTGAGAAATGGCCGATGAGCCTGCGCGTCCGGAGCCTGTGCTCCGCAACGGGAGAGGCCACAGCAGTGAGAGGCCCGCGTACCGCCAAAAAAAAAAAAAAAAGTGTCTTCTAAGAGTCACAATGTAGGTTTCTGCTCTTCTAATGTTTGATGGCAGCCTACAAGAAATAGCAAACTCTCACCAAATAACTGTATTGTTTTTAAAACTAAGAACCATAATAATCAGGTTGTAGCATTATGAATTCTACAACCTGATTAACTTTTGTTAATTCATAGTTTAAAGCTATTTTCCAAAGTGTTTTAAAGAACTGAACACTGGTCCATGCCTCAATGTGTGAAAGGCTTACATTTCCTTATAATGGTATTTTATTATAACAGAATTTGACAGTAACCATGTGACATGTAACCAAGAACGTGAATGCTTTAATTCTTAGCAACTGTACTGTAGAACTACATATTTATAGATAAGGCACCACAGGGTATTTTCAGGCTGCGATATATGTTAAAGGAAGAAAAGGGCATGGGGAGAAGGAGGCAGTGGAATGAGAAAAGAAAAAAGGATAAGAATGAGGAAAATTGAAATTTACTTTTTTTTGACAAGTTTTAGAGATGCAAACCCAACCAAATTGTAGTGGAATCAGGATTCAAAGCCAGAGCCCAAACTTTCCTTAAATCCTACTACTAAAACCAAAACAAAACCCCCAAAACTTTCAATGTCCAAATATCTCATCTTATATGATTATCTAAAAGAAGATACCAGAACCCAAAACTAAAATGGATCTTCACAGTTTTCTTTGGTAGAGGGACGAAGGGTAATTTTTCTTCTATAATTTCTGTTCATCCATATTTTCTAATTTTTCTCCAATGAACATCTAGTACTTATAATAATATTTTAATACTACATTGTATAATTTTAAGTGATGCTTTATTTTTATTTAATTGTATAACTAGTTATATAAGTTGTTATAAGTTACAAATAGTAACTTGACAATTTAAATAAAAACAAATTCTTTTCCCAAGAATTAATTTAGTCTATCTCAAATACCTGTGGTTTAAAATGAGTTAAAATGCTGAGTGCTAGAAAAATATTTTACCTAGTGACCTTCAGATACAGCAGTGAGCATCAAAACGGTAACAGCTTATTCCTGAGTAACTTCAAATGAAAAAAAAATCATCCTTGTCCAGTTCACAACTACCACTCAAAACTGTCACTATGTTTTTTCAGCACTCTAACAGAAGCTGGAGAGAGGAAGGATTAGATGTATGAAGGGGGAAGCAGAATCTCTATTCGAAGCAGCATGACAGAAAACAGGATGTAACACAATAATCTATTTCCGGCATAGCCACATGGGTCCTCAGTTGTACCAGGACCTGTCTGAGGTTCAGCTGCCAATAAGGAACAGATTCCCCTAGCAAGCTCCAGGTCAGATCAGTCTGACCCAATCCCAATGGGGTTTATCCAAGATCCACAAATCCTGAGACAGCAGAGAGTTAAACAACAGTTAAATTAAGTACATCTGAGCCTTTAGGCAGTTAGCATCTCTGTTCCAATTAGGAACATTTTTCAGGACTAGGGGAGACCAATAAACTATAAATTTAATATCATTTTCAATAAAAAATGTTAAATGTAAATGAAATTTACAAAAAAGGATAATTTGGGAAGGAGATGCAAATTTGTATTTTCAGAGTGCCTACTATGTGCTAGACACCGTACAGCTATCGGGATCTCATTAACTGACACACCACCTCTGGACAAACAGGTACCTTAGTTTTAAAGAGGAAGAAACTAAGGATCAGAGACATCAAACCACTTGCCAGAGGTCAAAAGTAGCAGATTTGCAACTCTGACTCCAAAATCCCTACTTTCTTCCCTGAATTATACTCCCTGTCACTTCCTTTGTTAGACATTAAACTCCCTAAAGCAGCAATTTTCCTGATTTACTTTCAAATTTTATCTGCTTGTCACTCATCTATACTGCTGATGGGAGCATAACTGGTACAACCTCTCGTGTGCAACTTATCAATACATACTCAAGACTTGAAAAAAATGCACATCATTGATTCAGCAATTTCATATGTAGGGAATTATAATACAGGAAAAAATAAAGATATGTCCAAAAATATAGCTAAGAAGATGTTCATCACATGACTGTCATAACAGCAAAGGAAAAAATGCCCAACAATAGACTGGTTAAATAAATTACAGATCATCCAGAAGACAGAATATTATGTTTCCACCAAATAAAAATCATTTATATAGGAGTATATTTATTGACCTAGAAGTAAGTTACATAAGAAAAGGAAGTTACAATACAATGAAAAAAGTTCAAGAAACCTTAAGTGAATAAAGCCTACAAAATCAGGACTTACATTATATTATGATCTCATTTTATTTAATAAAACACATATAGGGGCTTCCCTGGTGGTGCAATGGTTGAGAGTCTGCCTGCCGATGCAGGCGACAAGGGTTCGTGCCCCGGTCCGGGAAGATTCCACATGCTGCAGAGCGGCTGGGCCCGTGAGCCATGGCTGCTGAGCCTGCGCGTCCAGAGCCTGTGCTCTGCAACGGGAGAGGCCACAACAGTGAGAGGCCCGCGTACCGCCAAAAAAAAACCAAAAAAAACACAAAAAACACATATAGGATACAGAATTAAATACAGGTGATTTTTTACTCTTTTTGCCTACCATAGTTTTTCAGATGCAGCCAATATAAAACTGGCAATATAGTATTCCAGTTTCTCACCCCTTTCTCCTCCAGGCCACCTCAAAACAGAGTAAGTGGCATTTCCACACTATTACTTGGGGTTCTGGTCCTAGCAACTTTTCCCTTGGTTCAGGCCCATGCTCCAATGAATGTGGAGAGCAGGTGGGGTTAGGCTAGCTACCAGAGTTTGGTTGCACTCTGAGGTGACAAAGACATTACCCTAATAGCTGAGAACACCCAGCCACAGAAAACTCTTCACCAACCGTGTTGTCTTAGGAGGCTACCACTTCTAAACATCTGACAATCCATACTCCACACTGCATGACACCTGAAAAGAATTCCAGGGTGCAAGATTTAAAAACTCACCTTGTTTTGTAGACATCATCTGAGCACCAAGAGACATCTGCTCTCATTATCTATACCTGGGCACCAGCCCCACCCTGAGTCAGTCCAACCTCCCCTTCTTTACCATTCCAGACACAGGTGCTGGCGACACCCCTTCCTCATCCTTCTACCAACTCTCACAAGCCAAAAAGCTTTAATCAGAGAATTTCTGGAAGTGCCTACACAACAAGATCTGACTGCCCTATCATAACAGTACTGAACCAAAATTCTTACCCTACTTTCATGTAAGAGAGTGCAAAGTTTATCATGTTTTAAAAAGAACGTTAGAGTTTATTTCCTGGCAGTCTTGTGGTTAGGACTCCATGCTTCCACTGCAGGGGGCACAGGTTCGATCCCTGGCCGGGGAACTAAGACCTCGCAAGCCGCTTGGCATAGCCAAAAAAAAAAAAAAAAAAAATTAGAACACACAGAAAGAGGAAACTTTTTTTCCCCTGATATAATGAACACTCTCATTTTTTCTAGGAAGAAATATCACCTTCAGAAAGATGCCTTAAGGAATGTTACTGCATCTACTCTCAATAGGTCTGACAATTATAGTCAGACCACATCATAATCCTACTTTAACTCTTTCATTTAAACTGATTATTCATTCAAAAAGTTTACTGAACATGCCAGTATACTAAATGCTTCAACAGACAACACAAGAATTCTGAAAACCAAATATTCTGGTATCAAAATTATTTCTGGAAATAAAGCTATATTATTTCCCAGTTCACTAAAGGGAGATAAATGGCTAAATTCCTAAAGTATAAAATACTTCAAAGAAATGCAGTTTCACTGCTTTCAAGAGAATTAAAACTCAACCTCCACTAACTTATGGTATTTTAAAAATCACTTCCAAAGACTTTCAAAGCTTCCGCTATCTAGCATGCTTCCTGTCTCACTGTACCTATCAAACGAAAGTTGGTCCTGCTAAGAAATCTTTTGAAATCAAACCTTGCACCATTTAAACATGCCCTCTAATATTTTCTAAACACTGCTCATTTCTCGAATACCCATTTATTTTCAGAGACCTAACCAGCCCCCATTCCAAAGAAACACATATTCCAAGTTAGTAGAGTCTCAATGTTTAAAATTTTATACACACACACACACACAGAGCGATAGATCTAGAAAAAGATCGTAATCAAAAGTTTGCTTCTTTAAGCTAGGAATAGCATGAAAGTGAGTGGTCCAAGCTAATAGATATACAGGGATTTATCAACCCTTAATTAAATGTATAGTAAACTTTGCATTTGCTCTACTTTCTCATATAATCCCCATTGTTCTCATATCCTAAGCAGACCTTGGTTTCAAATAAGAATGAAGTTTTGTGCCTCACAATCCACTGGGCTCTAAGAACAAATGAATCTGTCTTTCAGCCGGGGGCTAGGACTGCCTTAGTAAGGATTCCTGCTGCTTGCTGCACAGCAAGGTTGTCTTTGATTCCCTTCACACTGTTTCCTGCAGGCAATTGGGTAAGGGGAGTTCTTACCTCTTGAAGCCAGAGATTTCATTAAATTCTGGAGCTGAAAGGGACCTTATAGAGAGCATTTTGTCCATCTTCTTAAAATGTTTTTATAGCCCAGGTCTTCTAAATATCTCACGAGGTGCTTTTGGTATGTACCCCCTTGAAAGCACCTAGTCTCAACAGCAGATAATTGCTGCGAGACACATGCTACGATAAGGTCAACCTATACGTTACAGACCTTTGTGCAGGAGTACATATGAACACAGGTAGACTACAACACTCTGGAAGTTCTCACACAAAGGAAGTAATGAAGTCAAGATGTAAAGGCCCAATATCAATTTAAGAGATACTGGACTTCTTTGTCAAAAACACTATTAAGCGCCATTGTTTTAATAACTTTATGTATGACAGCTATAAGTGGTCAGTCAAGATGTTCTACAAAGCACAGAACAGAGATGTCACCATCATAATAAATTTTTTATTAACTCTGAGAAA
The DNA here is from genome assembly GCF_003031525.2 of Neophocaena asiaeorientalis asiaeorientalis. Classification (NCBI taxonomy): domain Eukaryota; kingdom Metazoa; phylum Chordata; class Mammalia; order Artiodactyla; family Phocoenidae; genus Neophocaena; species Neophocaena asiaeorientalis. The sequence continues at coordinate 3,387,475 of NW_020173979.1, read as the reverse complement.
ATACAGAATTGAGAGGAGGATCAGAAGACAAATCTCATGCGGGCATTTTTTTGCTGCACTTAAGACAAAAAAAAAATTCCATGATCCACATTTCTTTTAATCGACGAATTAAAAGTCTAAAGAGAAACAATAAAAACAGCTACCAAGGGGCTTCCCCGGTGGCGCAGTGGTTGAGAGTCCGCCTGCCGATGCAGGGGACACGTGTTCGTGCCCCGGTCCGGGAAGATCCCACATGCCGTGGAGCGGCTGGGCCCGTGAGCCATGGCCGCTGAGCCTGCGCTCCGCAACGGGAGAGGCCATAACAGTGAGAGGCCCGTATACCGCAAAAAAACCCACAACAACCCCCCAAAACAAACAAACAAAAAAACAGCTACCAAGATTGGGATGTGAGCAAAAAAGGTTGAAAGGGTGATATTTACTTTTACTTTGAAAATAATCAAATTCAAAAACCAAAAATTGGTCTATAAACCACAGGAAAACACAGAGTACTAAACTTTCCTATAAAATTTGTACTTTATTTCCAAATAAACTAAGTGTTGTATTTCCAAAATAATTTATAAAAAATAAAGTAATACAAGCAATTAATAAGACAATTTACCAATTTACAATGTAATGCTTTCAGGTCCTCACAGTGCTTGTACAGAGTAGGAACTCAATAAATATTTGCTAATTTATCAAATAATTAACATGTAAAGTCCAGAAGGTTACATGCAAAGCAATAATTTGATTCAGAGGCTAGAGAAGAATGTAATGTTGTAATTTTAAAGGGCTGATGGTGGACACTTGTTTTTTGACTACATCACCTAATCACAGTGTGATTACGTGAATAAGCACATACTCGGGAATAAGCACATACTCCAAGTTGAATCCAGGACTTCTACAGGAGCCACAAGAAATCTCTTTCCCTACTGAGCGTGAACATAAGAGGATGAAAGCTGGAACTGCCCTCATGCTACCACAAGGGACAGCTGGTTCTAGGAGGTACTACATTCACTCTGAGGAATAAAGCTGAAACCACATCTACCTCTGGATTTTTCAAATTATAAATTCCCTGTTTCAGCTTAAACCAGTTTTGAGTTGGGTTTTCTGCCACCTTATACTGGAAAAAAATCATAACAAACCTTAAATATTTAGTTCAAATAAAACAGGCAAAAGCCAAAAACGTATTTGACATGGCCATGGTCTTAAAGACAAAGAATATTCTGCAGATGAAACATTCTTAAATTTATTTTTATTTTCCTAGGAAGTCATTTTATTCTACTAAAAGTATTCAAAACTAAATGTTCGAAGAATATCCCGTTCCTGCTATAACACAGACACTAGAGAAAGAAAAAAATATGTAACAGGGTAAACTAAACACTAAGAAGAATGCAGAAAGAAAGTACAACAGAAAAAACGAGTCCTGATTTTCCAAGGAGCTCTGATACCCAATACTGAGAAAGCTGACCCACTGCTTTACAGGCATTTAATTCCAAATAAGCAATGAGGTTGGCAGTACCAAGTACAAGCACACCAAATAAATAAATAACCTTAGAGCAAGGAATATATTTATCATCTAAGATTACAAAAGTCCTGCAAACTGCTACAGACACAGCATATTACTATTACAAGCAGCACCTAACCTGTGCCCCTCCTGTAACAACTAACCTTATTCTATGCATTTTTGCATAATTTTAACCCTTCCTTTATCTTATTTTACTACATTTATTTTTTCCTTTCGTCTTCATTTATCCACTTATTTTGTTTTTATCTTCCTACACTGTATGGGTCATTGTAATCACTCAAATTCTTTTTTTTTTTTTTTGAAATAAAGTAAGGTTTAAGTATATACTAACAATAGCAAAAGTCATTACATTTCTGAACTGAGAAAAAGAAAAAAGTTGAAAACTTTAAAAACTATAGGAATAAAACTCTAATACTGATAGTCAATACCATAAAATGTGTCATCACTGTCCTTGGCAAAATTGACAACGACATGTGGATATTCCTGCAGCCAGGTTACTGCTTCTCTATCAGCTGTCAATAAATTATGCAGTTTTTAACTCCGAAAAATGCAAATGCAAAGAAGTTCTGTATTTCTTCAAGAATCACTTACTTGGAAAGGAGAGAGAATATCACCAAAGTAAGAAAGCACCATAGCACAGTGGACATAGCATGAGTTTTGATTTTTGTTTTATTTTGTTAATTGATAGAGAAACAAACTAAACTTAAATCTAACAAACCTCTGGATGTGATTACCAATTTATAAGAAATACAAATGAGATCAGAATATGTAGACCTAGTAAGAACATAATTAGCAAAATCCAAATTTGGGGAAGTTACACAGAACAAATGACCAATCCAGTTTCTTCCATAAATACATAGCAAGAAAAAAAGATGGGAGAGGCAATTTTTATAGATTAAAAGAGATTTGAGAGACTATTAACTATATGCAATGTGTGAACCAACTCTGTCTCCTGAATTGGAAAAACCAACTACTACGAGACTTTATGAGAAAAACAAGAGAAATTCCAACAGAGGGCAATACAATATACCTGACCAGTGCTCCAAAAAACTTGTCAAGGTCATCAAAAACAAAGTCTGAGAAAACGACACAGCCAAGAGGAGCCTAAGAACACACGACAACTGAATGTAAGGTGGGATCCTGGATGAAATCCTAGAGCAGAATAAAGACATGAGGTAAAAACTAAAGACAGCTGAATACACTATGGACTATAGTTAATAATAATGCGTCAATAGCAGCCCATGACCACGCTAATGTAAGATGTTAATAATGGAGAACACTATGCAGGGGAAGAGGGTGTATATGACAACTCTGTACTACCTGCTCAGTTGTTTTGCAAATCTAAAACTGTTCTAAAAAGTAAGGGCGATTAATTTAAAAATTATTTGTGAGACAATTAAGCAAATATAAACACTATTTGATATGAAGGAATTATTGTTAATTTTTAAGGTATAATAATGGAACTATGTGCTCTATATGTGTGTGTTTTTATCAGTTTTTTGTTTTTAAGTGCACATCTTTCACAGATACATACTGAACTATTCATGGATGGATGAATGAATAAAGTTAAAAGGGTAGACTACAGCAATGTTTCCCAAGGTTTAGTATTCAAGGTGATTTCTGGTGACACGTAAGGGTGTTTTTTGTTTGTTTGTTTTGCGATACGCGGGCCTCTCACTGTTGTGGCCTCTCCCGTTGCGGGACACAGGCTCAGGCTCCGGACGCGCAGACTCAGCGGCCATGGCTCACGGACCCAGCCGCTCCGCAGCATGTGGGATCCTCCCGGACCAGGGCACGAACTCGTGTCCCCTACGTCGGCAGGCGGACTCTCAACCACTGCGCCACCAGGGAAGCCCCGTAAGGGTGTTTTTAATGTTTAATAGCTATACATTTAATTTAAATACATTATAAAAAATATACAGCTAGCACATCAAACCCATGATTTCACAGATTTTCATTGCTTAGGGTAGGTTTCCCTTAGGAAAAAATTTGTTAAGACTAAAAAAAAAACACTTAGGCAGAGGTAGGTTAAGATTCTAGATTCACACTATGTGACCTTAAGCAAGCCAGCTGTTTCAAGGAGTTACAGCACCTGCTACATCCAAAGCAGGCACTCAATAAATATTAACTACTGCACTATTGATAAAAAGCCAATCTATCAACAGAACTCCAGCAAAGGATAAAAGACTGGAACTGGGGAGAATGAGTTAAGCACAGAATGAGGGAGCAAAGGAAGCATGAAGGCTTACAGAGGCAATGTGGGCAGGGGCAGGCAAGGCTTCCCCTGTTCTTCTCAATCTCCCCAAATACTGACAATCTGCTGCTGCCCACCTACAACCTGGAAACTCTGCTGCTCCAGAGTCTCTGGCACTTTTAAGAGTCCCAAGCTGCCACCTAACACTCCTCAAACTAAGGTGATACCTAGAGGTGCGGAATCTAACATTATCAGAAGAGTTTTTCTTTTCTTACCCCAGGCAGGGATGGGAAAGAGCACAAGGTTTTGTAGAGATAAAAAGGAAGGAAGGGAGGAAGGAAAGGAGGGAGGGAGGGAGGGAGGACAAGAGAAAGAAAGAGAGGGAAAGAATCACTATGTGACCTTGAGCAAAAAAATAATTCTCTTCTCCAGTCTCCATTTCCTCACATGCTAAAATGTGGAAAATAAGCCTATCTTTCAAGGTTATGGTGAAGATTAAAAGGAATCGTAGATGTAAGTCTGGCATTTAACGAGTGTTAGTTCCTTCCCTCCTTACTTTGGCAGGGTGATAAGAGAACCCTTGGTGAATAAAAGAAGTTGGGGTGAAATACACAAAAATAGTAAAGAGCCTTGGGTTGTATCAGTTTTGAACCAAAATAAAGGAGGAGAGGAATTCTGGGGTCAGAAAGTTTGGGAAATACTGGGAAACATATTATTAAAATGACAATTACCAAGTGAATTTCTAAGAGGAGGAGATTACGTGCAGCATTTACTAAATTTACTTGACCTAAGGAAGCAACTCCCAGTAATAGTGATCCTATTAATCTCACACACACACACACACACACACACACACACACACACACACACACACACACACACACACACACGAAAAAAAAGGGAGGGGGGAGGAAAGGAAAGGTTAGCAGTTTACAGCAGCTGACAAATCCTTCAAAATGACAGCTGTAGTATTACTATCTGGACAGATCAGAAGTCAATGTCTGGTTTAGAGGCAGAGAGGGAGAGAAGGGATGCGTTTTGATCTTCTGAAAGGAGTTACTGATGCCAACAGCTTAATTTTCATGACCAAGTCATTTAAAACTAAGAGATGATAGTGAAACAGAAAACACCAAGCAATGGAGTGAATGTATTCATTTTAAAAGTACATATAAACTTCTGATACAAGATGGTTAATTCTTATTTGCCCTCCTAAATTTATTCCTTCATTCAATCAACTGGGCAAATTGTATGGCATGCACTGTGCTAGATGCTGGGAATATGCTATGAACTGAATATGACATGACAGACGTGATCCTTGTCCCCATGGAGGTTACCTTCTTAATAAAGAAGCTGACTCTAGTGGGGGATTACGCAATACGTTTATCAATTACAATTATGTTAACAGCTGTGAAGAAAAAGAACTGAATGCTGTAATAATATGACAAAGGGAATCTAACCTGTAGGGGGGTACATGGGGGCCCAGACACGATCCCTGAGGAACTGATGCTTGAACTCAGCTCTAAAGGACAAGCAGAGGTTAAATGGGCAAGAAAGGAGTTAAGGGTGAAGCCTCCCTGATAACAAATAATAGATGTTAATGCTTGTTAGGTCAAGACAGAGTCTGGTGCACTGGAGGAAGGGGTGGGGGAAAATCACTGTGACTGAAGTATGGAAAGCTGAGGTGAAAAAGAGCAAAAATAGACAAGACTCAGGAGGAAGACAGAGGTGCCAAGGCTGCGGTTTCTGACTGTGCAACTGAAATCATCAAAGGAATATCAAAGTAAAAAGACAATGGCACTGGAAACCTGGCTAGGGTGCTCTCCACAAATATAAGACATTTCAAGGAATTTCTATTAAATAAATATAATAGAGAAAAAACTGGACTGGAAACAGGGGTTCACTGCACGTAAACAAAGAAAAGTCTACCTGAAAAGTAGAAGAATTCCCAGCAGAACCTCACTTCCTAGGTCAAAGCAGCAAAGGCCAGTAGGAGTGAGTGTCCCTGAAGCTGTCAGTGAGGCCAGTCGAGACGGATCCTAACGTGCTTCACAAAGAGCACCGGCAGCCAGGGGGGCAAGCCAGAGCAGTGACCTGGCTTAAGCTTGCCGCAGACAGTCTGCTGAATAAAGCAGATACTCCTGCAGCTGGCTTCTAACAAAAATGGTCATTTCAATCACAAAAGGGCAGCACTGCCCCAGCCACAACAAACTCAGAAGTTCCTCACCCAGGTGACTTCCTTCTGCTACTCCCCAAATGCACCTGGATCTAGAATCAGCAGAGAAGACAGCTAATCTACATATTTCCCTTTCTTCACGAAAGAAACATAAATAGCCACAAACCTAAGAAATATATGTCCAATATCACTAGTAATTTAAAAAAATAAAATTTTAAGTTCTTTAACCAAATTGGGATTTTAAAAAATTATTAATACCTTAAAATGGCATAAACATGGAGAAAAGAGCACTTTCATAGACTACGGTCAGTTTGATATGTTATGTTCATATAAATAACAGAAAGTGGGTAAAACCTTTGGCTATATAAAATACACATGCACATTTTTTGTGTACACTCTTTGACTCAACAATTCCACCTCTTAGAACTTACCCCAAGGTAATACTCACAGATTTGTTCAAAGATTAAACTTCAAGAAAGAGCACCACCTTTAAGTTGCTATAAATTAGAAATAACTTAAATGTCTAATAAAGGAGTGGTTTAACTATTTACCGTTTGCATGTTCATGCATATTTGGCACCCCTTCAAAATGTTATAAAGAAATGTATGATGGTTCAGAAAGATGTCACAAATATTGCTGAGTTTTAAAGGCAGTTTGAAAAATAATTTTATGTGTGAAAAACAAATATGAAACATATATGAAAGAAAAAAATATGTATATGAAGGCAGAGAAGTATACCAAATATTAACAGCAGTTATCAGTGGAACTTTTTATTCTTTTTGTTTCTTATTTTACATAATTTTTATTTGCAATTTTCCTATAATAAATATAAATTACTTCTGTAAAAAGAAAATATAAGTTTCTTACTCAACAGTTTTTTAACATATGTGTAAATAACAGTACTGGGCTAATTGGGTAACCATGGGAAGTAAAAATGAATCTTGATCCCTATCTCAACCATAAAAAACAATTATTTTGAGATGGTAAAAACATACCACTTCTAGAAGAAGGCACAGAGTATCTTTAAGACCTTAGAGTAGGCAAAAATTTCATAAACAGGACACAAAAACTAGTAACTATGTAAGAAAAAATTGATTCATTAGACTTCATTACTATGAAGACCTTCTGCCCACCAAAAGACAATATTAAGACATTGGAAATGCAAGCCACAGAACAGGAGGTGTCTGCAATATGTATGTCTGACAAAGAACTCGTTTCCAGACTATAATAAAGAACTCCCACAAATCAGTAAGTAAAAAGACAACTCAATTTTTTCAAAGGGTCAAAAGATTTGAATAAGCATTTCTCTAAACAAGATAGCTAAATGGTCAATGGGCACAAGAAAAAAATGCTCAACATCATTAGTCGTTAGGGAAATGTAAAATAAAACCACAATGAGATACTATTTCACAACTATCAGAATGGCTAAAACTGAATGACAATGTCAAGTGCTGATGAGGATGTAGAGCAACTGGAATTCTCATACACGGTCAGAGGAACTCTAAGAATGTACAGCCTCTTTGTGAAAAGATCTGGCAGTTTCTTGAAAAACTAAACATACATCTACACTCTACCCCAGCAATTCCACTCCTAGGTATACACAGGAGAAAAGAAATGTCCAAACTAAAACTTGAACACAAATGTTCACGCAAGCTTTATTCGTAATAGCCAAACACTGGAAACAACCCAGATATTCATCAGCTGGCGAATGGATAAGCAAAACTGTGTATACTCGTATAATGTAACACTGCTAAGCAATGAAAAGGCACAAACAACTGATACAAGAATGCATCTCAAAAACATGTCAGGCAAAATAAGGCAAACAGACTAAGAGTACGTGCAGTATACGCATGCTGCACCCATCCCACCTATATGAAATTCTAGAACACGCACAACTGATCTACAGTAATAGAAAGCACGTTACCTGAGGCCGAGCATGCTGTTGAGGGGACTCCACAGGGTAATGAGGGAAGTTTTTTTTTGGTAGAAATGTTCTATATCTTGATTGTGGTAGTGGTTACATGAGTATATATAGTTTTCAAAACTCAAACAGTATACTTGAAATGAGTACATTTTATTGCATGTAAACTATACATCAATAAGCTGATTAAACAAAAAAACCCCAAAACTACAAAATAGATACCAGTACACACTCATCAGAATGGCTAAAATGAAAAGGATTGGCAAAGCCAAGAGATAACTGGAACTCTCCACATTACAGGTAGGTGTCTAAATTGTCATAAGTGCTTGGAAAACAATTTAGCAGAATCTACTGAAACTAAACATATGTCTATCCTCTAACCCAGTAATTCCACTCTGGGGTTTTTATAACTGAGAGAACCAAGTGTTTATGTCCACCTTAGAAGTGTTATTCATAATAACAGCCAAAAATTGGAAACAAACCAACTAATTTATCAACAGTAAAATAAATGAATCATGGACTATATATACAATGGAATAATGCACGGAGGGAAAAATACACAACAAAATGGATGAATTTCACGGATACAGTAATGGGGGAGGGGGAACACAAGAGTACATATATATGCTGTATAACTCCATTTATATAAAATCCAAAAACAGCCATAACTAACCTATAATAAAAGAGGCCAGAATAGACCTTTGGGAGGGTCTATTGACTGGGTGAGGCACAGACAAAAGAGCCCTCAAGTGGCTCTAGCATGTTTTCTATCTTGATTTGGGTAGTAGTTACACAGTGTAGTATACACACATGTAAAAAAAATCATTAAGCTGTACACTTAATATTTGTGTTCTATACTGTATGTAAGTTAAAAGCAAAAAAATATATATATATATGCAAATGCCCTTAATTTATCTTTGTTCATCCCTTGAAGCTGGATGCTTTTTACACAGTATCCAGGTGTGGCCTCTGTCAGTGTGAGTCACTCTCATTCCCAGTCTACTCAGTTACATGTTCTTCATGTCCACCTCCCTCAGATTATCTGAGCTGGTGGTGCTACTAAATATCTGGAGTAACGGCACTGGAAATGGGACTGGATAAGGTCATGCCCTAACCAGACAGGGAAGATGTCCAAAATACTTATTATTACCAGTATATATGGTTTTAATAAAGGTGTAATTTCAAGTCTACAGTACAGTCCCTTGTTGATTCACTATCCTTTTGATTAAGTTCTTGCAGAGATTGTGGGGAAAATTAAATACAAGCAGCCAACATTCTGAAAATAAGTACTAGCATTGTTAATATTTTTGCTTGAAAGTTTAGCTCCACAATTATAAGGAAAGTGACTTTTAAAATCATAATATAAATATTCACTTTATAAACTTTCAGAAATAAAGCCATGTCAGAGTTAGACTTTGTTGAAGCACGTTATTTGCATATTGCAAAACTAAACACAGTGGCAACGCATGAAACTATTACTGCTGTCTTCCAAAATTAACCAACAGATTAAAAAATATGTGGTTAAGTTCCAGAAACTATAATTAATTCATTCACAATCAGTTAATTCATAACTGATTTATGAATGCAAAGCTTTTTAGAGACAGGACTTCGTGTTTTAAGAGAGTCTGATTTACATTCTCTTCAATACATGCACATACATACTCATATCTATCAATACAATCTACCCATTCTACATTTAAAATGTCTCATCTCCTCCTCTTCCACACCATCTGTTACTATCTTGTGATTTCTTCCCTGGAACATTACAACAGTCTATTAATTGGTCTCCCTGCTCCACTGCATCCTCCAAACTGACTGCCAGAGTGATCTTTCTAAAGCACAGATTTTGCTCAAACTTTCAGGTCATCTCTCATCTCAAACCACACCCACTACCCTCACCCTTCCTCTCCTGCAGGGATGACAAGCTCAAAAGTAAAGAAGGCCTTACAGGAGCTATGGTGACCAGGAAAGTACAAGACTTGACTCAAAAAGGCAGCCACTACTCAGCTCCAGTTTTCAGGCAAAACCAGACTGTTTTGATACGAAATGTCTAATTTTTAAAAATCTATGCAGATCAAATAAAATACATCCATGGATCTCTATCTACAGGCTACTTGTCTGTAACTTATGACCTAAAGGATGACCCAAGATTTGGTTATAATCTCTTTACAAATTTATCTACCTCAATCCCTTCACACAAACTACACTCCAACAATCCACAGAACTACTTACTCCCAACAGACAACACACACCACTGCCTCCCAGCTACTGTTCATTTGGTTACCTTTGCTATGATATCCCTCCCTCCTCTGCCCCAACACATCCACATCCATGTCTAATTTTTGCTCAAGCCCCGAAGGGTAACTTTTTAAAAATTTCCTTTATGAGATTTCCTTTCTTTTCTAGCTCCCACACAACGTATGTCCACCTCTCATGATCCTTAGCAGTTCTCACATTAAACTATACTTTTTTACGTAAAAGACTGTAAGATTCTGGAAGCAAGGTACACATCTGATTCTGTTCTGTATTCCCCACATTACCAAACAGTACCTGTTCGATTACATGCTTAATAATAAATGAATAAAGCTATTTATCTGCCTATTTGCATAACAATTAGTACCTCAAATAGACGGCCATTATACAGTATGATCCCTTAGATTTTGAAAATCAAAAGGCTAACAAGGTTCAGAAAAATATCCCTGTAATATCAAGTTTGAATCAGAACTAACATGAACACATGGTTCATTTTAAATATACGTCTTAGGTCTGGCCACTGAAAAGGTCTAGAAGCAACAACAACCCAACAGTATTGATTCTGTTTCTAAACACCATTCCCCACTAAAAGGAACCAGAGCTTCTTGGAGAAATGGTTGATTCCTGATATGCAGGGAAAAGTAGAAAACCAAGAAACACACCAAAACTGATGGGCTCATGTTACAAAGGAAGCAGGAGCTATCTTGAAGGGGCTCTCATTAGCCAAATCTGAACAGCAATAAAGATTGTAATTGACTGTTAACACAGTGAATAAATAAAATCCATGAGAATACAGTGATACACAAAAGGAAGGAGGAGAAACGAGATGGCCTCTGTGAATGCTAGCTAACAAATATAGACGAAATGACAGAAAACCACAATTCTGTAACTTACATTGCAATAACGGATTTCAGGCTCAGGATGCTAAAACCACTGGGTGAAAGGCTGTCATGGAACAGGATATTTACAAGGTGCCAAAATATTATCCCATAGTCCTTTGTAATAATAGGGGATAAAACTGTACCTTAATGGAGAGATCTGGCTGCTGCCACCTTAGTCAAGGGATCAAAATTAGCATAGCTCATAATGGGATAACCTGTCATTAAGTGCCTCCCGACATGACTCAATGCAAAGTACACTTCACCTATGATGAAGCATTCTTGTCATTCTTATTAAATGGGCTGCAATCAAGCCTCTCACATAATTTCCAGTTTACAGCAAGTATAGGAGCTAGAGAAACGAGTTAAGTAACACCATGAAGAAATATTCAGACAAGTGAAGAATGCTGCACACCCTACAGGACAACTAACTGAGCTGGACTCTTAAAAAAAAAAAAAATCAATTCCAGGAGAGGGAAAAGGGCAGAGGGACAGTTAAAACAAAAAGAAATTTAAAAGACATCTACAACCAAATACAAAAGGTGTGTTTTATTTGGAACTTGGTTTTTTTTTTTAAAGAGGGGGTGTTTTTTTTAATATTGAACTGAATATTTGTTATTATATTATGGAATTACTTTCATTTTCTTAGATATAAAAATACTGTTGTGGCTTTATATATGTATAAAATACATATGACTATATTTAATATTTGGTCAATAAGGAGATGTATACTATATACATGGTGTGTGTGTGTATGTACGCTTGCTTTTAGAGAGAGACTATCTTAAGAGATACATGCTGAAATGTTTAGAGGATGGGGTATCATGTTTGCAACTTACTTCCAAATTGTTTAACAACAAAAAAGGGTACTTATTTGGGGAGAGAAGGACAGAAAGGGGAGGAGAGGGACAGAGGAAGAAGGGAGGGAACGGACGAAGGGACGACCAAGGGGGGGAGCAGAGAAATGATCCAAATACAGCAAAATGTTAACAACTGTTGAGTCTAGGTGGAGAGAGTATACAGGTGTTTGTTGTACTGCTTTTTTCCCCAACTTTTATATATATGAAATTCTTCATAATAAAAAGTTACGGGGGAAAAGAGAGAACAACTTTAAAAGCAACCAGCTTAAAACCAATGTAAAACCTTGAGAGTGTCAGGAAATAAGAGTACTCTCAAACAAAGCCTGCGAGAGTGTAAATTGTTGCCATGTGACTGGAGGACAACGTGGCAATGTCTATCAGATTTTTTAAAGCACCTATCCAGTGACACTCCCAGGAATCTGTCCTGAAGATATACTCCTCCACATGTGAAATGACATACACGTCAAGTTATTTTTTACAGCATTATGTATAACAGCAAAAGACTGGAAATAGCCTCTATCTGTAACAGCCCAGACTGGTTTCACAAATTATGGCACATATAATAAATCAGCATGCATCTTTTAAATTATCTCTTCAAAAAACATGAGAGTTCTTTGGAAACTGATATGAAAGATGACCATGTCATATTTTACATAAAAAAAAATCAAGGTGCAGAATAATGTGTACAGCACACACACACATATATGAAAGCTACACAAGAATGTGGTTGAGTAGCTGGAGCTAAAGAGAAGTGAGACTTTTTTTTCCTTACTGTGTACTCCTTTTTGCACGTTATGAATTTTGTACCATAGACATATATAATGTATTCAAGAAAGTTTTTTGTTAAGTATTGATTGACTTTAGCTGTAATGAAGTCTTCACATCTCCATGCTTTCATTACTAAAACCTAATTACAGTGGAGTTATATAGCACACCTGGGAATAAGGGTCTGAAGTCAGTACATAAGGTGAAAACAGCATATAGTAAAAATCTGCCTTAAAAATCTCTTAAATATATGCCACACTGGACCAACACACCATCTCAATAATTCCTACACAGCTAATTTTCATACCAGCACTTGAACAGTTTGCTGTTTCTTCAACTGACTAGTAGATTAAACAGCTGGCTTGTACTTCGGCCTCATGTTGTGATGTTAAAAATGTTTCTTTAAAATAGCATAATCACACTCATCACAGCTAGATGAGAAGCATTCAGGAATTGAGACAGGCTGAGAGAAGAGCAAATTTCCATTCCCTATTTCACGTTTGGTCCAGAATGTTCACTGTTTAGGTTAGTTTTCCCTTGCTTTTGTCACCAGATGTAAAGAAATGAATTTGATAAATGTATGAAAGATGTGTAGTGACAACATGGTGCTTTCTAAAATACATTTCAAAAACAGTACCTCTATTAATTAAACAAATCACTACAGTGGAAAAAAATATCACAATCCAAATATAATGGACTAATTTGCTGATTGGGAACAGGCTGTAACAATCCCCAGCTCAATGTGAGAAGGACAGAGTAGTAACACCTTTTGAGCGACATCACATATGATCTCATAATCTGAGCTGTAGCCCATTCCTTTATATTAGCATTTCCATACAGATATATAGATTCTTCAATCTTTACTCTGAGTTATCTACTAACTCCAATAAGTAAAGTTAGCTATCACTGAAGCTAAATAAAAACTCCCAAATCTTTCCATCCCTGCTCTCTCTGGTGAGCGCCAGATCAGTATTCCTACTAGATACTTCTCCTTTTAGAGGATTCACCCATAGGCTACTCAAATTCACTACAAACTGAACTCATTCTTTCTCCTCCCTCCACTCCCCCGAGTCTGTTCTAGTATTCCCTATCTTGGAAGAGAGAACAAACAACCATTCTGGCGCCCAAGGCAAAAATCTAAAACTATACTATATTCCATCCATCTCTTTCTCCTATAACCAATCCCCAAGTTTGGTAGGTCCTGCCACCTACATCTCTTTTAAGCCCACCCCATCTCCACCATGCCCACTGTCAATGCTTTGGGTTTGCCTTCATCATTGCACACTTGAACGAACTGGTCTCCCTGCCTTGAGTCTCTTCAATCCATCTTACAGACACCTGAAAAGTTAACTTCTTAAAATGCAAATTTGGTTACATCACTCTTTCTATTTTAAGAACAGAAGGATCAAGAACAAGTCCCGAACACAAGCTCATTTAATAACATGACATAATGCAAAGAGAATGTACTACCAGGCATATTTTTTATGAGTATATTCCTATTCTACCCCACACTATATGACCAAATTAAATAAGCTATTAAGTGTGTTTCAGTAGAAAGAGGCCTTAGGGAAGCAAGGAAAATTCAACTGCCTTCTTAAAGAGAGTCAAAAATGAACACAAAATGGATCCTAACAGTGATAAAGGTGTCTTAAGGAAAACAAGGAGTTTCCCAGACCTAAAAAACAAGAGTGCGTTCAAGCTGAATATAAATATTAACATGCTTAAAATGAATGCCGTAATCAGAAAAGGATTTGGGAAGTAAAAACAAGCAGAGAAGCTGAAGGAAGACAGAAAAACCATCCATCCCTAAAGTAAAAGCTGAATGAGGTTGTCTCAGTCCCAGGCCAGCAAATGTCACTTCCCTGGTCAAGTCCATGCTAACAAAACCACGTGACTATGATCTGACCTGGTAGGTAAAGTCTACCCACTGGACAAGAATATTTCGGTCATTTGGCTTGAGTCTTCAGTTTCCTCTAAATATCTCTTCTCATTTGAAAAACTTAAACTGGCATGTTAAGTAGGATCTAGTAAGGAAGTCTACCTATCAGAAAAGTTTATATTCATCATGTCAACAAGCACATATCATTATAAATTAATAAACTGGAATTCTGGCTTTACACATCAGTCTTGCACAGCTGGTTAATGACTTTAAGTCTAACCGTGGGATAAGGTGCTGGCTTTCAGCATGCTGACAAGATCAGATTTCTAAGGGTGTTAAATCCAAGACTAGACCTAGGATGAAGGTAAATTCTATAACTGTATTTGTGGCTATTAAAATTAATTAAAATTTAAAATTCAGTTCTTCAGTTAATAGAGCCACATTTCAAAATAGCCACAAGTGGCTAGTGGCTACCATATTGAACAGCACAGATAATGAACATTTCCATTATCCAGAAAGTTCTAACTGGACGGCACTGTTCTGGAAGACAACCTTAAACTAAACCTACTGTGAGTCCTCCCGAGAAACAGGCTGAGATAGTCTTGGATGGCTAACACAGAATCTGAGATCTAGACTATTTTCTACAGAAGGTACGAAATAGATACTCAGCAACCATTGTTTCCTTTCCCTTTGCAATGATTTTTTGAAATCAGAATACAGTTTTAGTCTTCAGGATTTCTGCCCCTCTTTTTATCACTGGATGGTATTTTAAACTTGAGGCACAGACATTAGAAGCACATTCTCTGAAACTAAACTGCTTAGATTCATGTCTCATCTATGTCTCTTACTAGATGTGTGACCTTGAACATGTTCCTTAACTACTCTATCCTTCAGTTTCCTCATAACTAAAGTGGAAATAAGGGTACCTACATCATTGGGTCACTTATGAAAATGAGTTTATACATGTAGAGTGTTCAGAATTGTGCTCAATACAGAGTAACTGCCCATTAAGTGTAAACTACTACTACTTTTCCTACTACCACCACCCTGAGAGCTCTTCACGTGACAAGCGTGAAAAATGCTCAACTAGAAGAAATACTAACAAATATAAAAAGTAAAACATGGATCACAAAGCCAGAGTGTCAGCCTATGATAAAAAGGTTGTTTTTTTTTTTTTGAAAGGTAAAGGAAATGGGTAATCTGGAGTGATTAAATACCAGAAAAAGTCATGAGTTGCCTGACAATGTCTAACTTGTAAGGCTGATAAACCACAGACCAAAAGAAGTCTACATAGGGACTTCCCTGGTGGTCCAGTGGTTAAGACTCCATGCTCCCAAGCAGAGGGCCCAAGTTCCATCCCTGGTCAGGGAACTAGATCCCACATGCTGCAACTAGAAGAGCCCACATGCCGCAACTAGAAGAGTCCACATGCCGCAACTAAAGAGCCTGCATACTGCAATGAAGATCACGCGTGCCGCAACTAAGACCCGGCGCAGCCAAATAAATAAATAAATATTTTTAAAAAAACATGCTAAGAATGTCACTGTTAAAAAAAAAAAAGAAGTCTACATAATAAGCTACTGAGCTATTTAAATAACCAATAAAAAGTAAGGAGGAACTGAGAAGATACAGGTTTGAGTTCACTAGACCAAATGATACTTCCCTGTATAAAACACATTTTGACATGCAAATGTATAGCCTCTCTTATACTTCCTAAGTTACCTTTAGGTTCACTTGGTGACTGACTAAAGATCTTCTAATCTTTTCATTAAGAAGGGAGAACACCAGATACAATTAAGATACCATGCCAAACAACGATCCATCATGTGTTCTCCAAGTGAAAACCCACTGTAGAAAACCGCATCTTACTCTAACAGTATATAGACAATATGAAAATCCTGAAGTTGAAGTACAAACTTCAGCAAATGTAGTCAGATGGAAAGAGCCAGAGCTCTGGAGGTACACAGGCTCAAGCTTAAGCTTGGCCTTGCCATGTACTAGCTGTATGACCCTGGGCAAATTGTACTTAATGCTCATGAGCTTCATTTTACAATCTGTAATATACACGTAAAGCAGGTGCCAACTAAATAAGAAATATATGTAAAGAGCTTACAATAGTGCCTGGCACTTAGTAGATGCCCAGTAAACAGCAGCTACAGTAAGTACATCATCCTGAGAAGACCCTCCAGGAGTCCTAAGAATAAAAGACCACTACTTTACATGGTAAATACAAAAATTATTCTGACCAGGTAATAACTACAAATCATGAGATAATGCCACAAAATTGTCATTTGCTTTCCATAGTTTATAACCTATTCCTCAAACAAATGTCCCTTGTTTACTGTACTGTATTGCCTGTTAGGCTATGACTACAAAACTTTTGGGCCTATTTAATAAAAATAACTGCATTTCTTACACTGAAACAAAGTTTTTACTAGCAAATACCTTCACTAAACCACACCCAAACATGAACACTATGAATAAATGTCTAACATTTCTTCTTTCTCTATTATAATGGAAAAAAGTAAAGAAATTTTAAGTTTCTCTCAGTGAGTTGAGTTCTACATAACAAAACAATACAGGGTAATTGCTTACCTGGACAATATTTTGTACTTCAGATCCACCAATCCAGAATGAATGGGGGTATTCCCTTTCAGACTAGTCTGAGAAAAGACAGCAGTCAAGCAGCTTCCAAGATTCTTTCCGCTTACTGTATCCAGCTTTCTTCAACAAAATCCCAAACATGCACTTCGGTAACTGTTGAAAGACAGAAAGCAATCCATACACCCACCATGGCACCAGCGGCAAAGGACAGCCACCAAGAAATGGAAGGGTCAATGGAGTGGTGGATCTGAAGCACAGAAAGAGTTACAACCCTTGAGTCATCTATTTGGTATAAAAGGTCTGTAGTAGCACTGCTCATCTCTGTGTTGAGAGAAGGATAAGAAATTCTACATAACAAAGAAGGAAACATCTCTAATACTATTATTTGTTCATGATAAATATCATGCAATTTCCAAATGCATGATAAAAATTTCTTCTATTATGCACATAAATTGTCCCAGATCATTCAGCTACAATGAATTTTATCCATTTTCTAAGACAGCTCCTCTACTATTACAGAAACTTTGTCAGCCAAAGTTAATATAGGAGGGCTCAAATGTCTCCCAATCAAAATATGTATTTAAGCACCTAACAAGAAATCTTTTGGTTTGCCATATATAAGAAATCAAATCTTCACATCTCTCAAATCTTCCACCCTCAGCTGAAATACAGGACATTTAAAGACATGTGACATAACTTTAAGAGTAAACTTCTGACTCAATAAAGGCCAATCCCCCACAATGGCCAGTCACTGGGTAAATTAGGGAAAATAATAAACACTAATAAACAATTTACTAGATAACACCTTTAAATACATAAGCCCACTCCACATTATATCAACATTCTTTTATTACCATACCAACTCTTCCATTAGACTGTAAACTCTAAACAAACTACAAGGGAGAGAGAAAAAGACATTCAACAGGATGACATAGATAAAAACTTAAAAATCCAAAGACTGTGAAGCTGCCTGCACATAAATTTGCTACTTCCTCAACTGTCACACTACTGCCAAAATGTTCCGGCAGTAATTATAATACCTACCTTTATTGAAGGGTTACTAATGGGCCAGGCCTTTTACATTCATTACTCATATTTAATTCTCAAAAAATATGAGAAGAAATAACTTGTCCACAGTCCCATATCTACTAGGTGGTAGAGCCCATGCCCTTTTCACAGAATACTGTGGCGTCCCAAGTCCACAGTCCATGGATCAGAAAGACCATGATTCCTGGGGCATTAGAAACCAAGCTTTAAGCTAACTGACGTCAGAAGGGAGAACTACAAAAGTACCGAAGAGTTAAGTATTTCAGCCTAGCTGAACTAAAATACAACTGAACTTGTTGAGCCATCTTGAAAGGGCTGACTCCCCTGATCTAGCCACTTAAAAGCATTTCAGTAACAAAAGGCCATGCAATTCTAAGGCCCACAATATTAATTTTATAACAAAACACATTATAACGTTGCCCAAGTAGACTCTGTGTTTAGCAGCAAAGATGTGTCTGTGACAAAGAATCCCAAACCCAGTTGAAGCCAAGGAATTTTTAAATTCCAAGATCAATAAATAGTCCACAGGCAAAGACTAAAGATGTTCTGATTTTTCATGTTACAGGCAAAGCAACTGAGGTGACTGACTGAAGTACAAGTCTAAGATTAATCTCTTCATAACAAACGGGTGGAAATATCTTAATACCCTCAACTTAAAGGCATTATTTGAGTAAAATCACAAGCAAAGAATAATTGCTCAAGCTCTTCTCATTACTCTAGAGCCTAAGAATAAACTAAAAACCCAATTTTGACAAAAGCTGCTAGTGGGCTAGCAGTTAACTGCTAGAGCAATACACTCTGCTTTTCAAAGTATAACTCACTGCTATAACCAAAATGCTGAACAATTATAGCAAAACACAGCCACAACAATTTGACTAACGGACTCACTTCTGAACCTCTTGCGTTGTCAGGGCTTTTTCTTGTATTAGTGAGTTAATTTTCCCCCCTTCCCTTCAAATAAACATTTACTGAATGCCTAATTGGTGGCAGGCCTTATGCTAGAGAAACAAAGATTAATAGATGCCAGACCAGGAACGTAAGGACTGACTGCTTCCTGTCCCCTGCCCCTTTCTCTCTGAGTCTCCTAAGCAATCATTTCACAGAACCAAAACATATTTTATTATTAGTTCCCAAAACTGGTTAAGTGTTCTGAATTTAACTCTCAAAAAAAAAAAAAATACTCAGGTTCCTTTTTCTTAACAGCAGAGCTCTCATTTTTCTTTTTCTTCTGTGGATCAGAGGTTTGTTATTAGAGAATGGTTTCCTATATTCATTGTACTTTGGTATTTGCCCATCTCTCTACTCGGTCATCTTTTTCAATTTACATGTTAATGTCTCACTGTTTCTACTTCACTGCTTTCCATTCTGTGAAGGTCTTCATTGTTGACTAAGCCTGAGAGGGAATTTCCTAAATAATGTTTCCTGCTGACATCACTGAACTCTGCAATCTTTGAATTTTGTTAAAACAATAATAAGATCCAGGTTAGAGATACCCTACTGGACTGTCAGGTCTTCCTGGCTGGTCTCTCATTTGCCTACAAAGACAAGCTTCCTGTGAGGCAATTGCGATCAGCAGAAACTGAACTGAGGGTAACAAGCACTTTCTTGACCAACAGGTTTTTCCCCTTTTCTCAACTAATTCAATGAACAACAATACAACTCAGGAGGAAATCTTGTAGGATAGTCACCACTTATTCTGTTAAAGGTCAAAATCACCAGCTTTGCTAAAACAAGAATAAGAATTTGAAAATCCTAATTTCCTTGGTGAAACTAAATTGATCAAACATAAATCACAGTGCTCAATGTTAATATGAACAATTACCAGTCTCTTTCTACCAGGATACCTAAAACAGGGTTAAGTGGGTTCTCTCCACAGGTAGAGTACAAGTCTAATTATGGCTAATTGTAACAGTACTTCCCAGATTTCCAAGACAGTACTTATTCTGTATGATTTCATCATCTCCTCCAAAGATGCCTCGTTAAATGTATGGCTAAAAGCAACTGAATTTTAGGCCTCTGTAAAGCTTCACAATTAAATACACACACAAATCAGGGGGGAAAATTTAAAACCTTCCTCACATCATCTGTCTTGATTTTGCTTTACAATATATGGTCCCTGTACTTGTGGGGAGAGTTAGCTTGGCAGGTAGTTGCTGAGAGCCAAGTCTTTGCAAGGTCCTTTCACATGCATCTCTCATAATCCTCCCAGCAGCAATACCTACATTTTCTTATTTTTATACATAATGAAATCATACCAGAGTTTAAACGTTAACGTTCTTAAGGTCACACAGCCAGCAAGTGACAGCTAAGATACAAACTCAGGTGTTTCACTCTAGAGTCCACGCCCTTTATGCTAAATCACGCTTCTCTAAGGTCACAGGATCCTTAGAACTTATCGACTGTTTGGCAAGTTCACGTCAACAGATATAAAAGGAGTTTGGTTTTCTCAGTCCTTCTATCAACCACTCTCTAGGATGTATATAAATCAATCTGTATGTGTATAAAAGTCTGTAAATAATGGTTAAAATGTCTATGAATGTCTGTGTACCACATCCCACCTTCCTTTTCCCCTTAGCAGTCTTTCTCGTCTATCCATCTCCACCTTTGTCTTAAGATTATCAAAAGGAAATCTTTTTTTTTTTTTTTTTTTTTTTGCGGTACGCGGGCCTCTCACTGTTGCGGCCTCTCCCGTCGCAGAGCACAGGCTCCGGACGCGCACGCTCAGCGGCCACAGCTCACGGTCCCAGCTGCTCTGCGGCATGTGGGATCCTCCCGGACCGGGGCACGAACCCGTGTCCCCTGCATCGGCAGGCGGACTCTCAACCACTGCGCCACCAGGGAAGCACCAAAAGGAAATCTTAAAAAGTTTTCACAGCATGGAAAAAAAACTGACGTTAATTTAAATCAATACCTACTGCACACCCAAGTGTGAAGTGTAGTGAAGGATTCAAAGGACAATCAGATACAGCCTCTGGAAGAGAAGCTTAGGCATGATCAAACTTTTATGATACACAGGAAGGTCTGATAAGTCCCATAAGAGTTAGGAACAAATTATCATAAGAACTAGTGATATAGGTGAGAATTTCCAGAAAAGAAGATGGCTAAGATACAGGCAGACAGCAATAATACATGCAATCAACAGGAAAGTTCAACTCAACATTTACTGAACACCTACTACAAGAGGCACTGTGAGGAGTTTATCATTTAATAGGGGACACAAACAGGAAACTATAATACAAGCCCAGAAGATGTTCACTGCCACAAGATAAAGTGTCAGAACTCATTCATTTAACGACGATTATCATATAGGCAGTGCTACAGATAAAAAACCAAAATGGTATCTGCCACCATAATATAAACTGACATCAAAAAGAGAAGGCATCTAAACTGTGTTCTGAGGGGATAGTACTTTACCAGCATAGGTGGAAGAGAGGATTGTTGAGATCTGACCTAAAGCAATTTGGCCAGAGCACCAACTATTAGGTCCTTCCCATAAACATCCGTAGCCTTAAATACATGGGTTTAGGTCAGTTCATATCAGTGCTGACAAAGGAAACAGTGAGCAGAATCTGAAGAACCACAGATCCCCACGCTTTGGCTGGAATATAGAATAAGTGAGGAATGTGAGAAGAAAAAGCTGGAGAGAGGCTGGAATTTGAATTACTAGGACTTGAAATGCTTTCTTTCCGTTAAACTGTAAATATCACCAGATGGAAGCCAAGATCCCAGGTACCTCACAGCACAGAAAAGTTTGTTTCTAGAATTCATAGAACCAAAGAGTACTACTCAGAGAAATACATGTGCTGTCCTGTAAACCTATGTAATGGGTTAGCGATTCTTCTGTGCTATACAGAACTCGCAGTTTTCAGGGGACAGCAGTCAGGGGCCAAAGAGTGGCAAGACTTGTGAGCAGGATTATGTTTACCCTTGTCAAATCTGAAAGGACATCTAACCTACTCCAAAATCAGGAGTAAAAATTGATAATATTTGAGCCACAGCCTCTTGAGGCAGGTCAGTGAGGTCCATGCATATGCACGTGATTTATTTCATTTGGACCCTACTTAAACTTCTACTTTATCTGCATTTGGTAAATCAACACATGGCTAGTGGCAGATGAGGGTAAGTGACGGTGACAAAGTAAGACCCAATTTCTTAAAGGAGTCACTAAACAATCCCACTTATTCCACTCAGAAAGCCAATGACAAGGCGGGTGGGGGGACACAAAAAGATAAAAAGATAAATATTTCTAATAACATCACTTAGTTTCTTTCATCTCCTTGGCCTTGTGGCCTGTTTGTACTTCAATAGCTCTAAAAATAGATTTGATATTACAGCTTCTTAATAAGATCCAATATATTTTACCTGTATCACTACATTCGACAAGTAATATAGCCATTTAGAGATAACACAGAGGGGAATGACTCACTTAAGGTCACTTAGCAAAGAGGCGAACCATTCAGAGGCTAACAACAGAGTATAAACTACCCATTACTTGTGTAAAGGGGGGAAGGGGTACGCTCACACCCACAGAGGAAGCAGGATTATCTTTCCCAAACTTTTAACATTAACTTCTGCTATCTTCTAATAGGAAAGACTAACCATCTTTTTCCAATTAGCAGCTATGTGAGTGCTTTCTAGTAATAAGTGCCTGAACATAAACTCATACTACTTCTAACTCAAGTGTTAAATATCATGTGATACACAATGCACAGGTTTCATTCTTTCCGGTGAAGTCCACCACACTAGACAAAGTCTGGTGAACTTTTGTATATTTCCAAATGGATTACTACTTTTCTACCTCATTAATAATAAAGCTAATTTTACCAAAGTCAGAAGTTTGAAAAACAGTCCCACAAACTAGGAACAGTACTGGGCCCACATCAAGCCATGAAAGCCATTTAGTGGTTAAATTATTCACTATCAGCAATCGTAAATTCAGTTGGCTCGATCAAGAGTTTATAGCCTATATTAAAGACTGAATCCTACGAGGTAGGTCAGCTGCAGAAGCACTTTTTGTGGACCTGGCCACAGGCAGGGGTAGGAGTCACAATGGGGGTTATATTTTGAAGATTTAATTATTCTGCTATCACCAGTTTTACTTCCTAGTAAACTAAAAAACTGCAAGAAAAAAAGAAAGAATCAAAATCAAAGAAAGTAGAGGAATGAAGATTAAGAAATTGGTGAAACCCAAGAACTGTTTCCTTTCTTTGAAACAGCAAGCTCTGGAATATCAAATGAAAGTTATCCTGTTAACCATTAAGTACCGAACTGGTACAGGCAGCACAATCACAAATATTTGAGTACTGAAGCTGACTCATAAAATTCTAAAAATATTTCATGCTTTAGGCTTTCAAAATACCATCAGTTTAACCCCTCCCCCTCCTTTCATCATGTTATTTTGAAATGTAAATGTTTTTAACCTAGTTCTGCAAACTCTAATTAAAACGCAGTGAATACAGAAAAGCCACATTCAATTAGATTTCAAGGCATTATCATTCCTACATCTGATCCTGGATTTAGTAAATCAGTTGTTAAGTACCTGTGCTATCAACTACACTAAAATAAATACATATATGTTTAGGAAAAGAGTTGCCTAAGAGTCTTAACTGCTTAACTGGTAGCCCTTTGAGGGAATATAAAAATCCGTTTATAAAAAGCCATTGTAAAATTGATCTAGAGAACTACTTTGTTAAATTTTCTAAGAATCCCAGTTTATAACGTCCTTGAAAAGGCTGAAATATCTTTTCAGGTCACAGACAAGTGCAATCATGTAAAATCAAAACTTATGAGCACTGGATGCTAGTATATTTAGGCCAGAAATTTTTTTCTACATCCACTCAAAGACATTAAATGGATTACACTGTACTTACTCTAATTCTTTTGCAAACAAATACTATTTATTTATTTAGGCCACACGGTGCAGTTTGTGGGATCTTAGTTCCCTGACCAGGGATCAAACCAGGGCCCTCGGCAGTGAAAGCACTGAGTCCTAACCACTGGACCACCAGGGAAGTCCCTAGTTATTTTTTAAATGAATGGAAATGGAAGGAGCACTGAACAGCCAATTTCAAAGAGGTACCAAGTTACAATTTTTTGCTATGCAGTACTCCTCCTGTTGTAAGTACATGTATTATACACACATAAGAATATGTACTATGTATGTAACTCCAATTAAGATATTTTACCAAAATAACCCCATACAAAATTTGAAGAATATCAAAGGCTTGACCTCAAAAGTTTGATAAATTGTACTGAAAGGAAAAATTACTTAATAAATGAACATCAAAAACTCATAAGTATCAGTATCCCTTAGAAAGCAGCCATACGTGCACATACACACACACACACACACACACACACACACACACATCAGAAACTACCAGAGCTTTTTTTCCCTCTAGTTTTCAAAACTGCTGGAGAAGTCTAGTGAATTATGCAAAGGACAGCAAATATTAAGCTGCCTCTGTATTTATGCTACTGTACTTCCATTTTTAAAACATGCATCTCAACTCCCCAGATACCATCATCCACAGAAACCATGCAGCTATCCAACAGACTTTCAGTGTCACCATTTATTATTTATAGCATTAAATGGGGGAAGTGGCTCTGATGTCACCGACCCTACCCAGTGGAATCACTGACTCAATAAACATTTTCACACTGGAGAAAATCTGGCTAGGAAAACATTTTGCTGTGTTAAGTAGAGTCTTTCACCTTTCCTCTCAACCCTGGGGTAGAAGTTGTTACTGTGTTAGGAGAGATACAAAGAAACTGTCAAGGTTTCCACAGGAGGAAAACCTGAGCATGTCCGTTTGCTGAGGCAAAGACTTCCCCCTCCCAACTCTCCGGAGCCCAGTTTGATTTCCCTAACGCTCAAATTGCCATATTTTACTTCTTCCACCAAATCATCCACCAAGTAGGAAATTCTTCATTTCTACTAGCCACTCTCTCGTGGTCCTGTTTCTAAAAACCCGTTCTGACTCAAAGTCCTAAGGCGGAAGGGGGCTGGGGTGTTCGCGGGGCCAGGAAGTTTGGCCTAGCTACCAAAGGTTTCTAACAGAAGAGTGATCGCCGCCCCAGGGCCCTAGGACACCCCCCCTCCCCCTTTTTCTAGAAGAAAGAACTGGCGGCAGTGACGAGGACAACCCCTCCCCCCTCCTCCCCAATTTCCCAAAGCAGCTTTGGAAAACGTGAAGTTACAGTTTCTCTTTCCTGGGAGATGGAATCCAGAGTACCTGGGGCCTTGCTATGCAAACATCCCTCTCGGCCGAGTAAGAAACCCTTTGTCCGAGAAGCCGGACACCACAGGGGGCCGGGAAAGAGGCCCCTTATCGGCCACATCTTCAAATCCAAGAGCTCTCCACCTCCACCCCTGTAGGGCCTGTGCCGGCATCCTCACAGCCCTAGGTTGAAGACAGGGTGCTGGGACCCCTTGTAGGACGCGGAGGCCGAGGCCCTAACCGATCTTCTCGGTACCCTCTCCCATCAGCATCTCACTCGGCCTGAGTGGGGCTTGCAAGAGCGATGCAGGCCTGGACCGGAGAAACAGAGAAAAAAAGAAAGAAAGAAAAAAATCCCTTCTAAGGGGGGAATGAGATGCTAGAGCTAGTGCGAGCTAAGGCCACAGCATAAGCGAGCGAGGGTCGTTCGAGACATGGGCCAAGAGACAGGAGGAAGGGAGGGAGGAAAAACGAGGGGGAGGGAGGAAAAACGAGGGGCATGGAGGGGGCCGGGCCAGGTCCGGCCTGAAATCTCGAGGGATCCGGAGAAACCGCGCCGGGCCGGAGGCCAGGGAAGGCGGGGGGCCCAGGTCCCGGCCGAGGCAGCGAAGAAGGGTCAGGGCCGACCTCGCGCGGGAGGTGGGCAGGCCCGCCCGGAGCCGGACGGACGGAAGAACGGACGGTCCAACGGCCCGCACTCACCATGAGCTCGATGGTCTTGTCCTCAATCACCGAATCGGGCTCCATGGCGGCCCCGGCGGCCCCGCCTCGCTCTCCCCGCGCAGCAGCGAACAGCCCGGGCGGAGGAGGCGACGGCGGAGGCGGCAGAGGCGGAGGCGGTTATCGCACCCACTCTAGCTGCCAGCCCGCCCGGGCCGCCGGCAGCTCCGCCCTCCCCCTCGGCGAACGCAGTACGCAGAGCTAGGACTACAGCTCCCAGCAGGCGCCGCAGGCCCTGTAGAGCGTTGTGGGAACGAGAAGCCGACACCAGGCCAATCTCTCCTGACAGCTCGAAGCTGAATTCTGAGCCGAAAGTAGCACTGGACTGTGAATGCGAGACGTGCGGACCTAAAGAATTAAGGGGTGCCTCAAGGTGGGGCCTCGGGAGCGATACGACTACATGTCCCAGAAAGCCCTGCGCTCGGGTTCTCTTTCCGGCTAGTTTCTCCTGACTTCCTGGCAGCCCAAGGCTACCCAGACCCGGACGGAAACTCGGAGGCAACTCTTCGCTTGACAGATATCCTGCGTGCGCGACTGATTTCCGCACATGCGCGGTCGGTGTCTGCGGGGCCCAGGACGCCTAGGTAGCGGAGCGGGTGGTGCGCTGTCGTCTATGGTAGAGTGAGGTGTCGGCGACAGGTGGGTTCTAGATACTTTCGGAGGGGATGGTTTTGGGGCTCAGGTGTGGGAGGGGGCCAGCGAAGGAGAGAAGTTCGGGCAAAGCTCTGAGAGTATGGGCGTCCCGGGAGGGAGGGGTTTGGAAATTTAGTTGGGGAAGAGGTTTATGGTCTGTATGCACCACGTACTGGGAGGAGCTGAGAGGTGAAAGGGAGCCTGTGTATATTGAGCTCCTCTTATTCATTTGTTCAGAAAATGTGTTTTTAAACTTCCAGCCTCTGCTGGGTACCAGTCTAGGCACTGGGAATCAGCTCTGAACCTTACAGACAAGGGCTCTCTTCTTATGGAGCTTAATTCTAGTGGGGGTGGCGGGGAGAAGACAGGCATTAACCACAAGAGTGATAGGTGCTAAGAAGGAACACAGCTGGAGATCTGGAGACTCCTTCTGGTGAATTCTGCCTCCAGCGCTATGTGAACTTTGTCAGGTCTGTCAGTACCCTCTAACCAAAGACGACCAGGGGGCACACGGATAGTTGAACACGTTGGGTTTCTGACTGGTTGCAGGAAGGGAGATCACACACCATGAAGAACTGTGGGGCATCTCAGTAGGAGTTGTCAGGTCATTTGGAAGCGAGGCTTTACTCTGGATAAGATGCTGTCAGGAAGTGGGGGTGATTCTATGATTGGGTATCTCGACAAATCTTACCTAGAAGGAAGGAATGCTAGAGTGAGGCTGAAGGTCTAATTGGTAGAGAAGCAGGAGTCCATCATTAGCCAGGATGGGGGATGTTTGGTCATTTTTTATATCATGTTTTATCTGTGTTCAAATGTAATTAAGGAGCAGTCTTGCTTTTATATTGAACTATCATGGTCACAGAATGGCTTCATCTAACGTTTATGTTCCGTGAAATTTATGTTCAACAGGGGAACACAAGGCCTAGCTAAGAGGGCCAGGCTATCATCTAGTAACATTACTGCCTGTCTGATTGTATCACGCCAGCTTCCAAATGTCTGCTTTTCTTCCTCAAGTGTTTTGCATTCTCTGCACCTGTAAAGTGAAGGGACAAGACCTAGAAATCTTTCCATTTCCAAGGACCAAGTTATTACAGTAATTTGTATGCATGCAGGACACAGTGTAAGTTCCGAGTACGTAGAGTTTTAAGTTTTATAGTCCTAATCTGATGCTTTCCACCAGAGGAATCGAAAGAAAAGCAATAGGAAGAAAGAGCACAGAACTGGAAAGTTATTGCCACTAATTTGCTGTCTGAATTTCACCATATCCTTTTGCTTGTCTGGGCCTTGAGACATTCATTAGTAAAATAAAGGGGCTGAAATAAATGACCTCTGTTTCAGTTACCTATTGCATCATAATAAACCACCTCCAAGGCTTAGTAGCTTAAAATACCAGTGCTTTATTGTTCTTTACAAGTGTGTGGGTTAACTGGACTCAGCTGGGCCCACATAGTATAAGCTGAAGTTACTTATGGGATTACGATCAGCTGGGAGCTCATCAAAACGGGTTATCCTCGAGGGCCTCTCTCTTTACCTCGTTTCTTACCATTCAGGCTTCTGCACGGTGACTAGCTTCCAAGAGGACAAGCCCCAGTGAACAAAGGCTTGTCAAGCCTTTGGTTGCACCCAACTTGCTAATGTCCCGTTGGCTAAAACAAGCCATATGGCAAAGCCCAGAGTCAGTGTGGGAAGGGACTATGCAAGGTTGTGAATACAGAGACATGGTTCGTTGGGGGCCACTAACGTAACAGCCTATCAAGACCTCTAAAGTGTCAGCACTTGCCATGGACCTAGCACATAGGGCTAGGGTAGGAGTCACAAGCTGAGTATGAACCCCCAGTATGTCTGTGTATCCTGCACTGTCTTTTTTATTGTTTCAAAATTCAACAGTCTCACAATTTAAAATCCAAATTTCTAATTTCTCTTGAACAATTAGACTATCTTGCTGTACTGGATCTGCATGGCAACAGTATGCAGAGGTTAAGTAGCAATTACCTTCTTTATATGAGGCATTTACTCTATAGATTGCCAGTGTTACCACTGCTCCCTGTTGCCTTATATCTGCAAGCTTTACTCATTTAAGTTGTATGCTTAACCCATATAGATATTTGAGTTTGCAACCCTTGACATTGGAACTGTAATGGAGATAACTCAAGGTTTCTCTCCTTTTATTAAAACCATATCCCACCTTAAGAGGTAAAAAAATACTGATATTATTGGGTCAAATTCCAGGAGCTCAGTAAGATGAAAAAGGTATGTATATGATAGAAGTCATTCCCAAGCTGTTTTAAGAGGCAAACCAAGCCTAGGCTTATCACTTTGCTCTCTCCTCTTCTCAAACAAGAACTCAGACCTTCGGGTGTTTTTATTGCTTTAGGCTTGATGCTGACTGGCGATTAGATTTGGTCATAGATAAAGGCAGAAGACCTTGAGGCATATTTTCCCCCCAGTTTTTCAGATAGATCTGCACTGGGGTTTATATGACATGCTAACAGCAAACTGGTACAGGTCCACAATCCCTTAACCAAAACCCCGAGGTCCAGATATGCTTCAGAATTCAGAATTGTTCAGATTGTACAAAGGTAGTATGATGTACATACTGTGTATATAATGGAACACTCCCACTGGGGTCTAAGACAGCATTTCATAATGAAATACATTTATTTTTCTGCAGCAGAGCATATGGGTGCCTGTTATCAATTTATAGCCTCTCAGTTCCAAATCCAGCCTTCTTTTCCATGCTTTGAAATACTGGAGTGGGACCCTGTAAATATTTCTCCCCTGCCAGCTGGCACAGTGCTTAACTTTGTCAATAGAGAGCCCTAGAGGAGAACAGCCAAAGGGTCTTCTCTTCCTTGTTCCAGAATACTTTCTTTTCCTTCTTGCCTTTGTGGCACACAGTAGCAGATGGTTTGCAGAACCGTATCCCTCTCTCTACACACACGCACACGCACACACGCACACGTGGCTAGAACATCCAGAGAGTGCTTCCCAGTGAGTTCAGTGGCACCTTAGCGGGCAGTTTCCTGCTTTCCAGCCCCAGCCTGTAGCCCCTCAGCAACATCATCCAATGGGCCATAACTATCCTCTCTCTAGTGAGATCTGAATCTCATCGTAGCAGTGGGGGTGGGAGGGTTCTTCCGAGTTTGTTCCTTCCTTGAGTACTCTGCCTCAGCCCTAAAGGTAGTAGCTTCTCCCTATAACTGCTATTTCTGTATTCTTTAGAGTTGTCTTTACCCCCTTAGTACTTAATACCCTGTTACTAGTTAATAATTTTTTGTATTAAATTTTCACAAAAGAGAGTGTGGCAGATGTGAGGGTGTGTGACTTCCAAGACTAGATTGTAAGGGTGGTGCGTTCCTCCTTGCTCTTTCTCTCTTGGGTTACTCACTCTGGAGGAAGCAAGCTGCCGTGTCATGATGACACTTAAGCAGTCCTATGGGATGTCCATGTGGTAAGGAACTGAGGCCACCTGCTAACAACCAGCACTAACTTTCCAGACCTGTGAGTGAGCCATCTTGGAAGCCATCTCCTCCTGCCCCATTTAATCCTTCGGATGACTAGCCCCATTCAAATCTTGACCTCATGAGAGACCCTGAGCCAGGACTACCCATCCAAGCCATTCTTGGACCCCTGCCCCACAGAGGCTGTGTGAGATAATAAATGTTCATTACTTTTAAGGTGCTAAATTTTGAGATAATTTGTTATGCAGCAACAGATAACTAACAGAGGTACCCACCAAAAAAGAGCTCGTTCAAAATACTGAACTCAGTTCTCTCTTTCTTTGGGGGGGGCGGGGATCCTAGTTCCCCAACCAGGGATCGAAATTGTGCCCCCTTGGAAGCACAGAGCCTTATCCAGTGGACCACTAGGGAAGTCATGAACTCAGTTCTTTTTTTTTTTTTTAATTTTATTTATTTATTTTTGGCGGCGTTGGGTCTTCGTTGCTACACATGGGCTTTCTGTAGTTTTGGTGAAAGGGGGCTACTCCTTGTTGCGGTGCGCAGGCTCCTCATTGTGGTGGCGTCTCGTTGCAGAGCACAGGCTCTAGGTGCACGGGCTTCAGTAGTTGTGGCACACGGGCTCAGTAGTTTTGGCTCACGAGCTCTAGAGCGCAGGCTTAGTAGTTACGGCATACAGGCTTAGTTGCTCCGCAGCGTGTGGGATCTTCCCGGACCAGGGCTCGAACCCGTGTCCTCTGCATTGGCAGGCGGATTCTTAACCACTGCACCACCAGGGAGGTCCCTCAGTTCTCTTTTAATCAAGGCACTTTTAATCAAGGCACCTAAACCCTTGGTAGGGCTTTTTGTCTTTCCCTTTCTTACAAATACTTTTTCAGGTAAAGGGTGACATTTTTTTTTTTTTGGCTGTGTCGGTCTTAGTTGCAGCATGCAGGCTCTTCGTTGCGGCATGTGGGTTTCTCTCTAGTTGTGGCGCGTAGGCTCCAGAGCGCGTAGGCTCTGTAGTTTGCAGCACATGGGCGTGGCATGTGGGATCTTAGTTCCCCAGCCAGGGATCAAACCCCTGTTCCCTGCATTGGAAGGCAGATTCTTTACCACTGGACCACCAGGGAAGTCCCAAGGGTGGCATTTGAAAAGGGTATATTTTGACCTGTGCTGGGTTTTCTGAATTCAAATACATTGTAGAGAAGGGTAGTGCAGTGAAATTTTGACTTAACTCATTCCCAACTAACGTAAAGAACAAAATTCTCTTGAAGGAGAATCTTGTGAAACCAAAGGAAAGAGAATGTTGGGAAGAAGTATTGAAGGTAGCAGCTCCCTGTTTTATCCACATGGTAAGGTTCCATGCCTTATCCATCTATAGAATCTAGAAAAGAAGATAGTTATCATGAAATACATATGAGCGTTTATTTGAACTGAAAAACAAAAGCCAGACTTTTCCTGAGAGTCTAACTTGGCTGACTGGTTTGATAGGTGGCATAACAGTAATAGATGTTAGATGAGGTGAATCTTTAGTTCTATAATTTTTAGGAAAATACATTTAAAGCACATGAGGAAAAACATTTCATCAATTAATATATTGGCAAACATGTATTAAAATTAATATTTGTATCTTCCCAATGCTTTTTTGTTTCTTTAACTTATCAGGTCACTTAAGACCACCAAGTGAAAGAGTAAAAAAAGGTTGTATTAGAATAGAATACACTGTGCCACCATGACAAATTAACTCTCTGTATATTCAGAATTCAGTCAGAGAAGCAGAACCACTAAGGGTGTTACTAAGGGGCTTTTTTTTTTTTTTTTTTTTTTTTTTAACAAGAAGTTGACCTCATGTAATTGTCCAAGCAATCTGTAAGGTTGCAATCTTCACAGTCGATGCTGGATCTTCAAGTCCACGGGGAAGGCAGTCAGGACGAGAAGATGGATGTAAGGTGGGGGAGAGCAGGCATAAGCCAAACTGGAGTCCATGAGGACAGATGAAACCTGTGTCAGTTCTTATTGCCCCTGACCTTGGTGATATGGATGTCCTGCAGAGGCTGGAGCCCTTTGCCAGAGAACTGAACACACACAGGCCTGCCCAGGAATTAGAGAAGCTGAAAGAGGCTTTAGGGGAAGGTGGAGTGATTGCAGGCAGGGCCTTTCCTCACGCCAAGGAGGTGAGTGAGCAAGCAGATCGGTGACAATGTATATGGGTTGCAAAATGACTACAGTTTCACTTCCACCTTCCAAATCCCTACACCAGACTGTCTGGTGGCCCACCCTGATCAGAAACGTAGGTGAACAGAATTCTGGGAAATGTAGTTTAGCTTAGTCAAGTTGACATATTACTAAGTGTCCACACCCTGGAAACGTAGTGACTTTATATACATGTCTTGTTCATACAAGGTCTAATGGAGTCAGCTAGCCCTCCATCTTATAGTTTTCATGGTCTCCAGTATTGCTGGGGCAGAGGGGAAGCTCACCAGCATACTCAGAAGCACATTATTCCTGCTCACTATTCATTGGTCAGTGCCTAATCACGAGGCCCTAAGAAACTGCAAGGGAGGCTGAATTTGGTGAACACAAAGGAATTTTGGTACATGATGTGTGCTATACCAGTAAAATTCATATTCATTTAATAAATCTTGGTAAAGACTTTTTGGTATATTTCCCAGAAATTGAGAAAGTGAATTTCTCCAGTGAATATACAAAAAAATCATTTTACTAGTCAGGTGGTTTCCAAAACTTTGCTTTCAAAAAAACTGAAGGAAGATTGAATTGAATTTTAATGATAACTTAAAATAATTTTGCTAACAGACCACTATGTAATATTTGACATAATAACTTGGAAATAATCTTCAGAGTTGCATACCATTGCTATGAGAAATGTTCATTCTTATATGAACAAGTCTTAGTACTGACCATGGGCACTGGTTCCTCATTCATGTCTGAAAAAGTAAGTGCGGGGGCCAAAGGCTGAGTGGGGACAGCCTGTGGCCACAGAGGGGACATACCTGTCTTGGGAAGGGCTCATACTTCCCAAGTTCTGAGGGGCAAAGATGCATGGTTTGTGGGGACCAGCTGTAGATACCACAAAAAGATTGTTTTGAAATAGTTGTTGACCAAGAGGACCATCTGGAGGGTCAGGATGGTCTCAACAGGCATGCCTTGTTGAGAGTATACCACAGGAAGCCCTAGATTAAGAGGAGGGGGATTTCAGGTAGCTAGCCAGAGGAGGTGGTATCTCTCATCTGAGAATAACAACCCCAAAAAGTGCCCCAGGAGAGCACTTTGACATGAAATACCTAGGACATACATGTACCACATTATAACTGGGCAAGTCAAGACATCTTTTCCCCTACCTCAGCTTGGGTTCCCCAGAAGCAGACCCTGAGTCGAGGATACTGTAAAGGGCTTTATTAAGAAGTGCTCCCAGGAGAAACCTGTTAGAGAGTGAGGAAAGCAAAAAAGGGAAGTTGTGCTCTCAGGCAGAGTTCCACAGAGAGGAGTTTGAGCTGCAGGCTGATCCTGTGTGGTGCTCCAGAATGTCAGTTACTCCTCAGAGTTTGTCCTGACTTGAGGGGTGAGAGCTTGGCTTTCCTGGTCCTAGATCAGTCAGTCTGCCCCCAGGCACTTCTGACTGTGCAAAGCATCACCAGCAGGAGGACCGTCCTCCAAAGAGTAGTTGGTGTGGGCCTTTAGAAAGGAAAGCACACGGAAGCCAGGAGAGGAGGTTAAAGGAATCTAGGTTTGAACACGCACCGTCTGCTACAGATCATCCTGCAGACTGCTCAGATCTACTTGTAATATTTTACATTAAGTTCACCTCGTCCCAACTGCTTCAAGATTGGGATTGGTCACAATGTCTAGGAGAAAATTTAGAAGAAGAATGTTAGAGGGATGAGCAACAGCCCCCTCTGCTGCAGTTGTTGCCAAGACTGTAAATTTGTCATCTTCCTTTCTCTGTGTCCTAGATTTCCTCCTTTACCCTTGACTGTAATGCTTCTGCTGTTGTAGGTGGCTTGCATTGAAGGGTGTCCCAGACCTTCGTCGCTGAGAGGTCTGAGGCCCTGGATACCCATGCCTTTATGAAGCTGAGATTGCTGTGATTGGCCATTCACCATTACACCTGGCCTGGGAGTACAAGATCTCACTGAGCTAGTACCTCTAAGGGACCATACACAGCCCACCGTTCCCACAGGAGAACTGGACAAAGTCCTGCTCTAGCTCTTCTTTGTAATGATGTATCGCATCTACCTGGTCTTCTCTCTCTGAGTCTTCTGTTTCCATTTCTGTCTTATTTCACTTCTGCAGTCTCAGTGTATCCATATTAGTTTCCTGTGGCTATCACAACAAATGACCATAAACTTGGTGGCTTAAAACAACAGAAATTTATCCTCTCACCTTTCTGGAGACCAGAAGTCTGAAATCAAGGCGTGGGCAGGACCATATTCCCTCAGAGTAAGAGTTCTTTATATATTTTAGATATTAATTTCTTATCAAATATATAATTTTAAAATATTTTCTCCAATATTTTCACTCTGTTGATAGTATCCTTTGATGCACAAAAGTTATAAATTTTTATGTAAATATTTTTCTTTTGTTGCCTGTACTTTGGGTGTCATAGCCAAGACATTACTGCCAAATCCAATCTCATGAAGCTTTTTCCCTGTTTCCTTATAGGAGTTGTATAGTTTTAGCTCTTAAATTTAGGTCTTTGATCTGTTTTGAGTTCATTTTTGTGTATGGTGTGAGGTAAGGGTCCAACCTCATTCTTTTGCCTTTTTTACCTCTTCCAGTTTCTGATTGTTCCTTGTTCCTTTTCTTGTGGCAGCGTAATTCCAGTTTCTATCTCTGTCTTCACATGGCCTTCTTCTCTTTGTCTCTGTGTTTCTTCTCTGTGTCTGTATCTTGTAAGAAACCCATCATTGGCCCACCCTAATCCAAGGTGATCTTAGCTTGAGATCTTTAATTTAATTGCATCTACAAAGACACAATTCCAAATAAGGTCACATTGTGAGATTCTGGGTAGGAATATTTTGGGGAGGCCACTCTTCAACCCACTACAATGTCCATTCTAATCTCCTTTGCTCTAAGCAATTTTATTACGAATCCTTTTGTTCCTTTTCCTTAGAACAATCTTTAGCATCCTCTGCCACATCCCACTTAAAGCACTCCACTCAACCCAGGGAGCACCAAGTCCTGATCTATTGGCTTTTTAGCTATATCTGTTCATTATTTTCTTAGTGGTTGTTCCAGGGATTGCAATATACCTCCTTAACTTTTCAGTTTACTTAGAATTAATATTTTAACACTTCACCTAAAATACAGAAACCTGGCAACTGTACGGATCCATTTATCCCTTCCCATCTTTTATGCCATAGATGTCATAGGTATTAGGTCTACATACATTATAAACCTCACAAGGCAAAGCTATACATTTTGCTTTAAGCAGTATTATGTATTTCTTTTAAAAGTCAGAGGGAAGAAAATAGTCTTTTATGTGTTACCCAGTTATTTACCATTTGTGATTCTCTTTATTCTTTCCTGCATATCCAGTTTTCCATCTGGTATCATTTCCTTTCAGTCTGAAGACTTCCTTTACCATTTTTTGCAGTACCTCCCTGCTGACAATGAATTCTTTTGGTTTTTCTTTTATCTGAAAATGACTTTATTCATCATTTCTTGAAGGATATTTTAGCTAGATTTAGAATTCTAGGTTAAGAGGTTCTTCTTTCCACCCTTAAAGATGTTGGTCTTTTATTATATTAGGTTCCTGGGGCTCCTATAACAAATGACCACAAACTTCAAGACTTAGAGCAACAGAAATTTATTCTTTCACAGTTTTGAAGGCCAGAAGTTCAAAATCAAGGTGTGAGCAGGCCACACTCCCTCCAAAGGCTCTAGAGAAGCATCCTTCTGTGCCTCTCCTAGCTTCTGGTTCTTCCAGGCATTGTTTGGCTTGTAGTTTCATAACTCCAATCTCTGCTTCCCTCTTTACATGGCCTTCTGTGTTTCTGCTCTTCTTATAAGGACACTTGTCATTGGATTTAGGTCCCACCTGGTTAATCCACAGTGATCTCATCTCAAAATCCTTAATTGTATCTGTAAAGACCCTTTTCCAAATAAGTTCACATTCGCAAGTACCCAGGGGTTAGGACTTAGACACATTTTTTTTAACTGAGATATGGTAACATATAAAATATATTAGTTTCAGGTTTACAACATAATAATTTAATGTTTGTATTTATTGCAGAATGATCACCAGAGTAAGACTAGTTAAGCCACACATAATTACAATTTTTTTCTTGTGACGAGAGTTTTTAAGATCTACTCTCTTAGCAACTTTCAGATACACAATACAATTATAGTCACCATGCTGTATGTTATATCTCATGATTTATTTTATAGCTGGAAGTTTCTACCTCTTGCCTATCTTCACCCCATTTTGCCTGTCCTTCAACCCCTGCCTCTGGCA
The DNA here is from genome assembly GCF_003031525.2 of Neophocaena asiaeorientalis asiaeorientalis. Taxonomy (NCBI): domain Eukaryota; kingdom Metazoa; phylum Chordata; class Mammalia; order Artiodactyla; family Phocoenidae; genus Neophocaena; species Neophocaena asiaeorientalis. The sequence goes on along the minus strand of NW_020173979.1, from coordinate 3,350,909 downwards.
ACTGCCAGTCTGTTCTCTGTATCTTGCATTCAGTTCTTTGTCATTTTTTAGATTCCACATGATTATATGATATTTGTCTTTCTCTGTCTGACTTATATCAGTTAGCATAATGCCTTCAGGGTCCATCCATGTTGTCACAAATGGAAGGATTTTCTCATTTTTTATGGCTGAGTAATTGTGTGTGTATGTATGTGTATGTGTGTATCAAAACTTCTTCATTCATTAATTGAAATTTAGGTTTCTCCATGTCTTGGCTATTTTTAATAATGCTACTATGAACATTGGGGTGCAGATGTCTTTTTTAGTTAGTGTTTTTGTTTCCTTTGGATATATTCCCAGAAGTGGAATTGCTGGATCATTGGTAGTTCAGTTTTTATTTGGGGAGGGGGGATCCTCCATACTGTTTTCCATAGTGGCTATACCAGTTTACAGTCTTGCCAGCAATACACAAAGGTTCCCATTTCTTTACATCCTCACCAGCATTTATCTCTTATCTTTTTGATGATAACAGTTCTAACAGGTGATATCTCATTGTCGTTTTTTGCCCATTTTTAATTATTTTTTTGGACATGCCACGCGGCTTGCGGGATCTTAGTTCCCCGATCAGGTATTGAACCTGGGACCTCGGCAATGAAAGTGCAGAGTCCTAACCACTGGACCTCCAGGGAATTCCCTCACCCATTTTTTAATTGGATTGTTTTATTGCTATCGAGTTATATGAGTTCTTTATTTTGGATATTTCCCTTATCAGGTAAATGGTTTACAAATTTTTTTCCCATTCTATACGTTATCTTTTCATTTTGTTGATTGTTTCTTTTGCCACGCAGAAGCTTTTTTAGTTTGATGAAGTCCCATTTGTTTGGTTTTTGTTTTGTTGATTGTGCTTTAGGTGTCGTAACCAAAAAAATCATTGCCAAGACCCATGTCAAGGAGCTTTTTCCCTGTGTTTTCTTCTAAGAGTTTTGTGGCTTCAGGTCATACGTTAAGTATTTAATCCATTTTAAGTTAATTGTTGTGAGTAGTATAACACAGGGATCTAGATTCATTCTTTTACATGTGAATTTTCCCAGCACCGTTAATTAAAAAGAATCTCTTTCCTCCATTGACTATTCCTGGCTCCTTTATCAAATATTAGTTGACTGTGTATGGTTGGGTTTATTTCTAATCTCTCAATTCTGTGCCATTGATCTATGTGTCTGTTTTTATGGCAATATCATACTGTTTTGATTACTATAGCTTTATACTATAGTTTGAAATCAGACCGTGTGATGCCTTTCATTTTGTTCTTTCTCAGGACTGCTTGGCTATTTGGGGTCTTTTGTGGTTCCTTACAATTTTTTTTTCTACTTCTGTAAAAAATGCCATTGGAGGGCTTCCCTGGTGGTGCAGTGGTTGGGAGTCCACCTGCCGATGCAGGTGACATGGGTTCGTGCCCTGGTCTGGGAAGATCCCACATGCCGTGGAGCGGCTGGGCCTGTGAGCCATGGCCACTGGGCCTGTGCGTCCAGAGCCTGTGCTCCCCAATGGGAGAGGCTACAACAGTGAGAGGCCCGCGTACTGCAAAAAAAAAAAAAAGGAATCTTGATAGGGATTACATTGAATCTATAGATGACTTTTGGTAGTATGAACATTTTAACAATATTGATCTTCCAATCAGTGAACACAGGATACTGTTCCATTTATTTGTGTCGTCTTCAATTTCTTACATCAGCGTCTTGTAGTTTTCAGATTAGAGCCCTTTCATCTCCTTGGTTAAGTTTATTCTTAACTATTTTATTGTTATTGATGCCTCTATAAATGGGATTGTTTTCTTTATTTTTCAGATAACTCCGACTTACAATGTAGAAACACCACTACTTTTAGCACATAAATTTTGTATCCTGCATCTTTACTGAATTCACTGATTGGATTTAACAGTGTTTTGGTGGAGACTTTAGGATTTTCTATATATAAAATGTCGTGTGCAGAGAGATAATTTCACTTCTTCCTTTCCGTTTCTGATAACTTTTATTTATTTTTCTTTTTTTTTTTACATCTTTATTGGAGTATAATTGCTTTACAATGGTGTGTTAGTTTCTGCTTTATAACAAAGTGAATCAGTTATACATATACATATGTTCCCATATCTCTTCCCTCTTGCGTCTCCCTTCCTCCCACCCTCCCTCTCCCACCCCTCCAGGCGGTCACAAAGAACCAAGCTGATCTCTCTGTGCTATGGGGCTGTTTCCCACTAGTAGCTTTTGTTTCCTTATTTATTTTCATTTTGGATCATCTGTCTATTTGTGAAAGTGGGGTGTTAAACTCCCCTACTGTGAATGTGTTACTGTCGATTTCCCCTTTTATGGTTGTTAGTATTTGCCTTATGTATTGAGGTGCTCCTTTGTTGGGTGCATAAATATTTGGAATTGTTATATCTTCTTCTTGGATCGATCCCTTGATCATTATGTAGTGTCCTTCTTTGTGTCTTCTAATAGTCTTTATTTTAAAGTCTATTTTGTCTGATATGAGAATTGCTACTCCAGCTTTCTTTTGGTTTCCATTTGCATGGAATATCTTTTTCCATCCTCTTACTTTCAGTCTGTATATGTCTCTAGTTCTGAAGTCGGTCTCTTGTAGATAGTAAATATATGGGTCTTGTGTTTGTATCCATTTTAAGCCTCTCGGGCTGGTGAGTGTCGGCACCGATCCTCTGTGCGGGAATCTCCCCACTTTGCCCTCCGCACCCCTGATGCTGCGCTCTCCTCCGAGGCTCCAAAGCTTCCTCCCTCCACCACCCGCAGTCTCCCCCCCCCCGCAAAGTGGCTTCCTAGTGTGTGGAAACCTTTCCTCCTTCACAGCTCCCTCCCACTGGTGCAGGTCCCGTCCCTATTCTTTTGTCTCTGTTTATTCTTTTTTCTTTTGCCCTACCCAGGTACATGGGGAGTTTCTTGTCTTTTGGGAGGTCTGAGGTCTTCTGCCAGCATTCAGTAGGTGTTCTGTAGGAGTTGTTCCACGTGTAGATGTATTTCTGGTGTATCTGTGGGGAGGAAGGTGATCTCTGTGTCTTACTCTTCCGCCATCTTCCCCTCTTACCTCTGCTAGTATTTTATTGAGAATTTTTGCATCTGTATTCATCAGGGATATTGGTTTGTAGTTTCCTTCTCTGATAGTGTCCTTTTCTGGTTTTGGCCAAGGTGATGCTGGCCAAAGTCTGGGAGTGTTCCCTCTTTTTTGATTTTTTGTAAGAGTTTGAGAAGGATTGGCATTAATTCTTCTTTGAATGTTTGGTAGAACTCAAGTGAAGTTATCTGGTTGTGGACTTGGTTCTTGGGAGGTTTTTGATTAGTGATTCCGTCTCTGTTGAGATTTTGTGTTTCTTCATGATTCATTCTTGTTAGGTTGCATGTTTCTAGGAATTTATCCATTTCTCCTAGGTTTTACAATTTTTTGCTGTATAATTGTTCATAGTAGTCTCTAATGATCCTTTGTATTTCTGTGGTTGAAGTTGGGTGCTGGCGTTGAGATGGAGATCTCTGGGAGATGTTCGTCATTTGATATTATGTGGAGCTCGGAGGTATCTTGTGGACCAGTGATCTGTATAATTGTTCATAGTAGTCTCTAATGATCCTTTGTATTTCTGTGGTGTCAGTTGTAATGTCTCCTCTTTTATTTCTGATTTTATTTATTTGAGTTCTCGCTTCTTGGTGAGTCTAACTAAAGGTTTGTCAATTTTGTTGATGTTTTCTAAAAAAAACAGCTCTTAGTTTCATTAACCTTTTCTATTGTCTTTTTAGTCTATTTCATTTATTTCTGCTCTAGTCTTTATTTCCTTTCTTCTGCTAACTTTGGGCTCAGTTTGTTCTTTTCTAGTTCTAAGAAAGATAGGAAAGAGGGAGGGAGGGAGTTTCGGTGGGAGGAAGGAAGGAAGGAAGGAGGGAAGGAAGGAAAAAAAAGATAAAGTAAAATAGAATAAAATATAATAAAGTTATTAAATTAAAAATAATTATTAAGGTAAAAAAATGGACAGATAGAACCTTAGGACAAATGGTGGAAGCAAAGCTATATAGA